>NW_026974840.1:300000-592631 GCF_030014295.1 Loxodonta africana
AAGGCAAAAAGGCAAGACATGAAGGCAAAAGGCAAGGCAAAAAGGCAAGACCAAAGTCAAAAAGACAAGGGAAAAAGGCAACGCAAAAAAGCAAAAAGGAAAAAAGGCAAGGGAAAAAGAAAAAAGGCAAAAAGGTAGGCAAAAAATAAAGGAAAGGAAAAAAGGAAAAAAGGCAAGGCAAATGGGCAAAAAGGCAAAAAGATAAGGCAAGAGGCAAAAAGGAAAAAAGGCAAAGAGGAAAAAAGTAAAAAAGACAAGGCAAAAAGCTAAAACGGAATGCAAAAAGGCAAGGCAAAAATTGAAAAAGGCAAGGCAAAAAGGAAAAAAAACCAAAAAGGCAAGGCAAAAGAAAAAAGGCAAAGAAGCAAAAACTCAAAAGGCAAGACAAAAAGGTAAAAAACAGGGGAAAAATGCAAAAAGGCAAGGCAATACAGTAAAAAGGCAAAAAGGCAAGTCATAAACGCAAAGAGGCAGCAAAAAAGGAAGGTAAAAAGTGAAAAAGGCAAGACAAAAGGCAAAAATGAAAAAGACAGGGCAAAAAGCCAAAAAATCAAAAGGCAAGTCAAGGCAAAAACAGAAGGTAAGTCAAAAAGGGAAAAACGCAAAGCAAGGCAAGGAAAAAGGTAAAAAAGTAAAAAGGCAAAAAGGCAAAAAAGCAATGCAAGGAAAGGAATAAAGGCTAAAAGGCAAAGCAAAAAGGCAAAAAGGCAATGCAAAAATACAAAAAGAAAAAAAGATAAGGCAAAAGCAAAAATGGAAAAAAGGCAAGGAAAATAGGCAAAAATCCAAAAAGACAAGGGAAAAAGTCATGGCAAAAAGGCAAGGCAAGGTAAAAAGGCAAAAAAGCAAAAAGGCAAAAGGCAAGACAAAAAGAAAAAAGACAAGGCAAAAGGGTAAAAGGCCATGAGATAAGGCAAAAGGAAAAAGGCAAAGAGACAAAAAGTCAAAAAGACAATTCCAAAAGTTAAAAAGCAAGGCAAACAGGTCAAAAGGGAAGGTAAAAAGGCAAAAATGCAAGGCAAGGTAAAAAAGGCAAAAAGGAAAAAACAGAAAATACAGAGAGAATAGTTGAAGATCTGTTGGCAGAAAACTTCCCTGACATCATGAAAGACAAAAGGATATCTATCCAAGATGCTCATCGAACCCCATTTAAGATTGATCCAAAAAGAAAAACACCAAGACATATTATCATCAAACTTGCCAAAACCAAAGATAAAGAGAAAATTTTAAAAGCAGCCAGGGAGAAAAGAAAGGTTTCCTACAAAGGAGAATCAATAAGAATAAGTTCAGACTACTCAGCAGAAACTATGCAGTCAAGAAGGCAATGGGATGACGTATATAGAGCACTGAAGGAGAAAAACTGCCAGCCAAGGATCATTTATCCAGCAAAACTCTCTCTAAAATATGAAGGTGAAATTAAAATATTTACAGATAAACACAAGCTTACAGAAGTTGCAAAAACAAAACCAAAAAATAAAGGAAATTGGTCAGAAAATGAATAACATCAGATAACAACACAACACAAAGACTCAGAACAGAATATCCTGATATTAACTCAAATACGGAAATCACAAAAACAAATTAAGATTCATTTTAAAAAGAAAAAAATGCCCAAAACAGGGAATCATTGAAGTCATTATGTAAAAGATCACAATAATCAAAAAGAGGGACTAAATACAGGAGGCACAGAACTGCCATATGGAGAGGAAAACAAGGCGATGTAGGACGATACGAGTTAGGTTTTTACTTAGAAAAATGGGGTAAATATTAAGGTAACCACAAAGAGGTCTAACAATTCCATAACTCAAAATAAAAACTAAGAAAAACATAACAACTCAGCTAACATAAATTCGACTACTATGAAAATGAGGAACACACAATTTACAAAGAAAAACCTCTCAACACATAAAAGTAAGTGGAAAAATGAAATTGTCAACAACACACAAAAAAAGTCATCAAATGACAGCACTAAACACATTCTTGTCTATAAATACACTGAACGTAAATGAACTAAATGCACCAATAAAGAGACAGAGAGTCTCACACTGGATAAAGAAACACGATCCGTCTATATGCTGCCTACAAGAGACACAACTTAGAGACACAAACAAACTAAAACTCAAAGGAAGGAAAAAATATATCAAGCAAACAACAATCAAAAAAGAGAAGTAGCAAAATTAATTTCTGACAAAATAGACTTCAAAGTTAAATCCACCACAAAGGATAAAAGAGGACACTACATAATGATTAAAGGGACAATTGACCAGGAAGATATAACCATATTAAATATTTATGCACCCAATGACAGGGCTGCAAGATACATAAAACAAACTTTAACAGGACTGAAAAGTGAGATAGACACCTCCACAATTATAGTTGGAGACTTCAACACACCACTTTCAGTGAAGGATAGGACATCCAGTAAGAAGCTCAATAGAGACACGGGAGACCTAATTGCTACAATCAACCAACTTGACCTCATAGACCTATACAGAACACTCCACCCAACAGCTGCAAAATATACTTTTTTTCCTAGTGCACATGGAACATTCTCTAGAATAGATCACATATTAGGTCATAAAACAAAACTTTGCAGAATCCAAAACATCAAAATATTACAAAGCATCTTCTCAGACCACAAAGCTATAAAAGTGGAAATCGATAACAGAAAAAATCAGGGAAAAGAAATCAAATACTTGGAAACTGAACAATACCCTGCTCAAAAAAGACTGGATTATAGAAGACATTAAGGAAGGAATAAAGAAATTCAAAGAATCCAATGAGAATGAAAACACTTCCTATTAGACCCTCTGGGACACAGCAAAAGCAGTGCTCAGAGGTCAATTTATATCGATAAATGCACACATACAAAAAGAAGAAAGAGCCAAAATCAGAGAACTGTCCCTACAACTTGAACAAATAGAAAGCGAGCAACAAAAGAATCCATCAGGCACCAGAAGAAAACACATAATAAAAATTAGAGCTGAACTAAATGAAATAGAGAACAGAAAAACAATTGAAAGAATTAACAATGTCAAAAGTTGGTTCTTTGAAAAAATTAACAAAATTGATAAACCATTGGCTAGACTGACTAAAGAAATACAGGAAAGGAAACAAATAACCCAAATAAGAGACGAGATGGGCCATATCACAACAGACCCAAGTGAAATTAAAAGAATCATATCAGATTATTATGAAAAATTGTACTCTAACAAATTTGCAAACCTAGAAGAAATGGATGAATTCCTAGAAAAACACTACCGACCTAAACTAACACAATCAGAAGTAGAACAACTAAATACCCATAACAAAAAAAGAGATTGATAAGGTAATCAAAAAACTCCCAATAAAAAAATACCTAGCCCAGATGGCTTCACTGCAGAGTTCTACCAAACCTTCAGAGTTAACACCACTACTACTAAAGGTATTTCAAAGCATAGAAAATGATAGAATACCACCTAACTCATTCTATGAAGCCACCATATACCTGATACCAAAACCAGGTAAAGACACCACAAAAAAAGAAAATTACAAACCTATATCCCTCATGAACATACCTGCAAAAATTATCAACAACATTCTACCCAAGAGAATTCAACAACATATCAAAAAAATAATTCACCACTACCAAGTGGGATTTATTATTTTTTTATGCAAGTTTGGTTTAATATTAGAAAAACCATTAATGTAATCCACCATATAAATAAAACAAAGGACAAAAACCACATGAGCTCATCAACAGATGCAGAAAAAGCATTTGACAAAGTCCAACACCCATTCATGATAAAAACTCTCAGCAAAATAGGAATGGAAGGAAAATTCCTCAACATAATAAAGGGCATCTATACAAAGCCAACAGCCAACATCATTCTAAATGGAGAGAGCCTGAAAGCATTTCCCTTGAGAACGGGAACTAGACAAGGATGCCCTTTATCACCGCTCTTATTCAACATTGTGCTAGAGGTCCTAGCCAGAGCAATTAGGCTAGACCAAGAAATAAAGGGCATCCGGATTGGCAAGGAAAAAGTAAAATTATATCTATTTGCAGATGACATGATCTTATACACAGAAAACCCTAAGGAATCCTCCAGAAAACTACTGAAACTAATAGAAGAGTTCGACAGAGTCTCAGGTTACAAGATAAACATACAAAAATCACTTGGATTCCTCTACATTAACAAAAAGAACATCGAAGAGGAAATCACCAAATCAATACCATTCACAGTAGTCCCCAAGAAGATAAAATACTTAGGAATAAATCTTACCAAAGATGTAAAAGACCTATACAAAGAAAACTACAAAGTACTAGTGCAAGAAACTAAAAGGGACCTACCTAAGTGGGAAAACATACCTTGCTCATGGATAGGAAGACTTAACATAGTAAAAATGTCTATTCTACCAAAAGACATCTATACATACAATGCACTTCCAATCCAAATTCCAATGACATTTTTTAAAGTGATGGAGAAACAAATCACCAACTTCATATGGAAGCGAAAGAATTCCCGGATAAGTAAAACATTACTGAAAAAGAAGAAAGTGGGAGGCCTCACTCTACCTGATTTTAGAACCTATTGTACAGCCACAGTAGTCAAAACAGCCTGGAATTGGTACAACAGGCACATAGACCAATGGAACAGAATTGAGAACCCAGATAGAAATCCATCCACATATGAGCAGCTGATATTTCACAAAGGCTCAGTGTCAGTAAATTGGGGAAAAGATAATCTTTTTAACAAATGGTGCTGCCATAACTGGGATATCCATTTGTAAAAAAATGAAACAGGACCCATACCTCACACCATGCACAGAAACTAACTACAAGTGGATCAAAGACCTAAACATAAAGACTAAAACGATAAAGGTCATGGAAGAAAAAATAGGGACAACGTTAGGAGCCCTAACGCAAGGAATAAACAGAATACAAAACATTACCAAAAATGACGAAGATAAACCATATAACTGGGAGCTCCTAAAAATCAAACACCTATGCTCATCTAAAGACTTCACCGAAAGAGGAAAACGACCACCTACAGATTGGGGAAGAATTTTCAGCTATGACATCTCCGATCAGCTCCTGATCTCTAAAATCTATATGATTCTGTTAAACCTCAACCACACAAGACAAACAACCCAATCAAAAAGTGGGCAAAGGGTATGAACACGCACTTCACTAAAGAAGATATTCAGGCGGCTAACAGATACATGAGAAAATGCTCTCGATCATTAGCCATTAAAAAAAATTAGAGAAATGCAAATTAAAACTACGATGAGATTCCAGCTCACTCCAACAAGGCTGGCATTAATCCAAAAAACACAAAATAATAAATATGTTGGAGGGGCTGCGGAGAGATTGGAACACTTATACACTGCTGGTGGGAATGTAAAATGGTACAAACACTTTGGAAATCTATCTGGCGTTTTCTTAAAAAGTTAGAAATAGAACTACCATACAACCCAGAAATCCCACTCCTCGGAATATATCCTAGATTCTTTACAAGAACAGATATATGCGCACACATGTTTATTGCAGCACTGTTAGAATAGCAAAAACCTGGAAGCAACCAAGGTGTCCATCAACAGAAGAATGGTTAAATAAATTGTGGTGTATTCACACAATGGAATACTACGCATCGATAAAGAACAGTGACGAATTTATGAAACACTTCATAACATGGAGGAACCTGGAAGGCATTATGCTGAGTGAAAATAATCAGATGCCAAAGGACAAATATTGTATAAGACCAGTACTATAAGTTCTTGAGAAATAGTATAAACTGAGAACACATTCTTTTGTGGTTACAAGGGGGGAGGGAGGGAGGGTGGAAGACGGTTATTTACTGATTAGTTAGTAGATAAGAACTATATTAGGTGAAGGGAAGGACAATACTCAGTACAGGGAAGGCCAGCTCAATTGGCCAAAAGCAAAGAAGTTTCCAGGATAAACAGAATGCTTCAAAGGTCAGTGGAGCAAGGGCGGGGGTTTGGGGACTATGGCATAAGGGGACTTGTAAGTCAATTGGCATTTCTATTATGAAAACATTCTGCATCCCACTTTGAAGTGTGGCTTCTGGGGGCTGAAATGCTAACAAGCGGCCATCTAAGATGTATCAACTGGTGTCAACCCATCTGGATCAAAGGAGAATGAAGAACAACAAGGTCACACGGTAACTATGAACCCAAGAGACAGAAAGGGCCACATGAACTAGAGACTTACATCATCCTGAGCCCAGAACTAAATGGTGCCCGGCCACAACCGATGACTGCCCTGACAGGGAACACAAGAGAGAACTCCTGAGGGAGCAGCAGAACAGTGGGATGCAGACCCCAAATTCTCATAAAAAGACCAGACTTAATGGTCTGGCCAAGACTAGAAGAATCCCGGCTGTCATGGTCCCCAAAACTTCTGTTGGCCCAGGACAGGAATCATTCCCGAAGACTACTCATGAGACGTGGAAGGGACTGGGCAATGGGCTGGAGAGAGATTCTGATGAACACTGAGATACTTGTATCAGGTGGACACTTGAGACTGTATTGGCATCTCCTTTCTGGAGGGGATATGGGAGGGTAGAGAGGGATAGAAACTGGCAAAACTGTCACAAAACGAGAGACTGGAAGAAGGGAGCAGGCTGACTCATTAAGGGGAGAGAAAATGGGAGTATGTAGTAAGGTGTATATAAGCTTATATGTGACAGAATGACTGGATTTGTAAACTTTCACTTAAAGCACAATAAAAATTATTAAAAAAATAATAACTTAAGCAAAAAGACAGGACAAAAAGGAATACAGGCAAGGAAAAATGGCAAAAAGGGCAGGGAAAAGGACAAAAAGGCAAAAAGAGAAGGCAAAAGGAAAAAAGAAAAAAATGGAAAAAGTCAAGAAGACAAGGCAAAAAGCTAAAACGGAAGGGAAAAAGGGAAGGCAAACTGTGAAAAAGCAAGGCAAAAAGGCAAAAGCATGAAAAGGCAAAAGGAAAAGAGGCAAAAAGTCGAAAGGCAAGGCAAAAAGGGAAAAACACAAAAAGGCAAGGCAATATGGTAAAAAGCCAAAAAGGGAAGAAAACCTGATAAAAAGGTCATAAGGCAAGGAAAAAGGCAAGGCAAAAAGGGAAAAAGTCGCCTCAAAAAGGCAAGACAAAAGGCAAAAAGAAAAGGCAAAAACGGAAAAAGGCAAAATAACAAGGGAAAAAGGCAAAAAGACAAGGCAAAAAGACAAAAGGCAAGTCAAGGCAAAAACAGAAGGCAAGGCAAAGGGGCAAAAAAGCAAACCAAGGCAAGGCAAGGAAAAAGGTAAAAAAGTCTATAGCAAAAAAGGCAATGCAAGGAAAGGAATAAAGGCTAAAAGGCAAAGCAAAAAGGCAAAAAGGCAATGCAAAGAGGAAAAAAGACAAGGCAAAAGTAAAAATGGAAAAAAGGCCAAAATCCAAAAAGACAAGGGAGAAAGGCAAGGCAAACAGGCAAGGCAAGGCAAGGTAAAAAGAAAAAAAAGTAAAAGGGAAAAAGGCAAGGCAAAACGAAAAAGGCAAGAAGGCAAGGAAAAAACAAAAAAGGCAAAAAGGCAAGGCAAAATGGTAAAAGGCTATAAGATAAGGCAAAAGGGAAAAAGGCAAAGAGGCAAAAAGTCAAAAAAGACAATGCAAAAAGCTAAAAAGCAAGGGAAATGGGAAGGCAAAAAGGCAAAAATGCAAGGCAAAGCAAGGCAAAAAGGCAAAAAAGCCAAAAAGGCAAGATGAAAAGGCAAGGCCATAAGGTAAAAAGGCAAAAGGGCAAGCTATAAGGTAAAAACGCCAAAAGGCAAGGCATGAAGGCAAAAAGACAAGTCAAGGAAAAGCAAAAGGGCGAGGCAAAAAGGCAAAATGCAAAAAGGCAAGGAGAAAAGGGAAAAAGGCAAGGCAAAAAGCAAAGCAAGAAAAAGAGGCAAAAAGGCCAGGGAAAAACGTATGGCAAGGCAAGGAAAAAGACAAAAATGGAAGGCAAGGAAAGGCAAGGAAAAAGGCAAATCAGCAAAGCAAGGCAAAAAGGCAAGGCAAATAGGCAAAAAGCCTAGCCAAGAGAAGACAAAAAGGTAAAGGCAGGAAAAGGCTAGGAAAAAGGCAAGGAAAGGAAAGGAAAAAAGGGAAATAGGCAAGGGTAGCCAAGGCAAAAAGACTAAAGGGCAAAAAGGTAAGGCAATGCAAGGCAAGGCACAAATGCAAAAATGCAAGGCATAAAGACCTAAAGGCAAAAAGTCAATGCAAAACGTGAATAAAGCAAAAAGAGAAGTCAAAAGGTTAAAAGGAAAGACAAGGCAAAAATGCAAGGCAAGGTAAAAAGGAAAAAACGCAAGGCATGGCAAGGAAAAAGGCAGAAAGGCAAAAAGGCAATAAAAGGAATGGCAAAAAGGCAATAAAAGGAATGGCAAAAAGGCTAAAAGGTAAAGCAAAACGTAACAAAGCAATGCAAAACGGCAAAAAGGAAAAGAGATAAGGTAAAAGTAGAAATGGAAAAAACCAAGGAAAAAAGGCAAAAAACCAAAAGACAACTGAAAAAGGCAAAAAGGGGAAAAGGCAAGGCAAAAAGACAATGCAAAACGTAAAAAAGGCAAAATGTCAAAGGCAAGTCAAGGCAAAAAGGCAAAAATACAAGCCAAGGCAAAAACTCAAAAGGCAAGGCAAGGCAAAAATTAAAGGCAAGGCAAGGAAAAAGGCAGAAAGTTAAAAAGGTCAAGTCAAAAGGGCAATGCAAGGAAAGGAATAAAGGGTAAAAGGGAAAGCAAAAAGGCAATGCAAAAATCCAAAAAGGAAAAGAGATAAGGCAAAGTCAAGATGGAAAAGACGTAAAAAGCCAAAAACAGAACAGAAAAAATCAAGGCAAAAAGGTAACATAAAAGGGCAAAAAAAAAAAAAAAAAAAAAAAGGAGAAGCGTAAGGCAAAAAGGAAAAAAAGGCAGGGCGAAAAGAAAAAAGGCAAAAAGGAATAAAGACAAGGCAAAAAGGCAAGGCAAAAGGACAAAAAGGCAAAAACGAGGCAAAAGACAAAGAGACAGAAAGTCAAGGCAAAAAGGTAAAATGCAAGCAAAAAAGGCAAAAAGGCAAGAAAAAAGGAAAAAGGGAAGGCAAACCGGTAAAAAGGCAAAAAGGCAAGTCATAAAGGCAACGAAAAAGGCAAGGCAAGAAGGCAAAAAGTCAAGGCAAAACGGCAAGACAAAAGGAAAAAAGAAAAGGGAAAAAGGCAAAAAGACAAGGTAAAAGGCAAAAGTGAAAAAGCAGGTCAAGGCAAAAAGGCAAAAATGCAAAGCAAGGCAAGGCAAGGAAAAAAGCAAGAAGGTGAAAAAGATCAAAAGGGAAAAAGACAAGGAAAAAAGGCAAAAAGCCAAAAGACAAGGGAAAAGGCAAGGTAAAAAGACAAAAAAGCCAAAAGAAAAAAGGGAAGGAAGGAAAAAAGACAAAGAGGCAAAAAGTCAAAAGCCAAGGCAAAAAGGTAAAATGCAAGGCATAAAGGGAAAAAGGCAAAAAGGCAAGGTAATACAGTAAAAAGACAAAAAAGGAAGGCAAACTGGTAAAAAGGCAAATCCTAAAGGCAAAAAGCAATGAAAAAAGGCAAGGTAAGAAGAGAAAAATTCAAGGCAATAAGGCAAGAAAAAAGGCAAAAAGGAAAGGAAAAAAGGCAAAAATCTAAAAAGATCAGTAAAAAAAGCAAAGAAAAAAGGTAAAATGTCAATGCAAGGTAAAAAGGCAAAAAAGGAAGAAGAGAAGGAAAAAAGAAAAAAGGCAAGGCAAAGGGACAGAAAGGAAAAAAGGCAAAGAGACAAAAAGTTGAAAGGCAAGGCAAAAAGGGAAAATGCAACGCAAAAAGGGAAAAAGCAAAAAGGGAAAACGAAAAGGCAAAAAGTGAAGACAATACGGTAAAAGGCAAAAAGGCAAATCATAATGGCAAAAAAGCAATCAAAAAGGCAAGACAAAAGGCAAAAAGGAAAGGGAAA
Source organism: Loxodonta africana (assembly GCF_030014295.1). NCBI lineage: Eukaryota > Metazoa > Chordata > Mammalia > Proboscidea > Elephantidae > Loxodonta > Loxodonta africana. Next base: position 309,961 of record NW_026974840.1, read on the forward strand.
AAGGCAAAAAGACAAGAAAAAAGGAAAAAAGTCAGAAGGCAAGTCAAGACAAAAAGGCAAAAACAAAAGGCAAGACAAAAAGGTAAAAATGCAAGGCAAGGAGAGGAAAAAGATGAAAAACTAAAATGCAAAAAGGCGATGCAAGGAAAGGGATAAAGTCTAAAAGGCAGAACAAAAAGGTAATGCAAAAATGCAAAAGGAAAAGAGATAAGGCAAAAGTTAAAATGGAAAAAAGGCAAGGAAAAAAACAAAAAGACAAGGGAAAAAGAAAAAAAGGCAAAAAGGCAAGGCAAAAAGGCAATACAAGGCAGGTAAAAAGGGAAAAAAAGCAAAAAGAAATAAAGGCAAGGAAGAAGGAAAGGCAAAAAAGGAAAAAATGCAAGGCAAAAAGGCAAGGAAAAAGGACAAAAAGGCAAAAAGATAACACAAAAAGGAAAAAAGACAAATGGGGAAAAAGTCAAAAACACAAGCAAAAAGCTAAAACGGGCAGCAAAAAAGGGAATAAACTGAGGCAAAAAGGCAAGACAAAAAGGGAAAAAAACAAGGCAAAGAGGTAAAGCCAAAAAGGCAAGGCAAAAGGACAAAAAGACAAAAAGATAATGCAAACAGAAAAAAGGCAGAGGAAAAAAGTCAAAAGACAACGCAAAAAGGTTAAATGCAAGGCAAAAACAGAGAAGGAAAAAGGCGAGACAAAAATGCAAAATGGCTAGGTGATACAGTAAAAACGAAAAAGGGAAGGCGAACTGGTAAAAAGGCAAGTCATAAAGGCAAAAAGGCAATGAAAAAGTCAAGCTTAAAAGGGAAAAAGTCAAGGCAAAAAGGAAAGGCAAAAAAGGAAAAAGGCAAAAAGACAAGGGAAAAAGGCAAAAACAAGGTAAAAAGTCAAGAAGTCAAAAGAGAAGTCAAGGCAAAAAGGCAAAAACACAATGCAAGACAAAAAGAGAAACACAAAGCAAAGCAAGGCAAGGGAAGGAAAAAGGCAAAAAGGTAAAAAAGTAAAAGGGCAAAAAAGCAATAAAAAGAAGGAATAAAGGCTAAAGGCAAACGAAAAATGCAAAAGGCAATGCAAAAAGGAAGAGATAAGTCAAATTTAAAATGGAAAAAAGGGAAGAAAAAAAGGCAAAAATCTCCAAAAACACAAGGGAATAAGGCAACAACAAGGCAAAAACAGAAGGGAAACAAAGGTAAAAAGGCAAAAAAGTAAAAATGAAAAAGGGAAGGCAAAAAGGAAGGCAAAAGGACAAAAGACAAGATAAGGCAGAAGGAAAAAAAGAAAAGAGCAAAAAAGTCAAAAGGCAAGACAAAATGGCAAAAAGGCAATGAAAAAGGGAGGGAAAAAGGAAAAACAAACCTAACCCCCTAACAAACAACCCTAACCCCCTAACAACAAACAACCCGAAACCCCTAACAAACAACCCTAACCCCCTAACAAGAAACCCTAAATCTCTAACAAACAACACTAACCCCCTAACAAAAACAACCTTAACCCCCTAAAAAAATACCCTAACCCCCTAACAAAAACAACCCTAACCACGTAAAAACACCCCTAACCCCCTAACAACAAACAACACTAACCCCCAACAACAAAAAGCCCTAACCCACTAACAACAAACAACACTAACCCCTAACAACAAACAACCCTAACCCCCTAACAACAAACAACACTAACCCCCAACAAAACAACCATAAACCCGTAACAAACAACCCAAACCCCTAACAAAAAAAACCCAACCCCCTAACAACCCTAACACCCTAAAAACAAAAAACCAAACCCCCTAACAACAAACAACACAAACCCCCTAACAACAAACAACCGTAACCCCCTAACAACAAACAATCCTAAACCCCTAACAACAAACAACACTAAACCCCTAACAACAAACAACACTAACAAGAAACAAAACGAACCCCTAACAAGAAACAACCCTAACCCACTAACAACAACAAGCCTAACCCCCTAACCACAAAGAGCCCTAACCCCCTAACCACAAAGAGCCCTAACCCCCTAACAACAAACAACACTACCCCCTAACAACAAACAACCCTAATCCACTAACAACAAACAACCCTAACCCCCTAACAACAAACACTAACCCCCTAACAAAAACAACCATAACCCCCTAACAAACAACCCTAACCCCCTAACAACAAAAGACCCAAACCCCTAAGAAACAACCCTAATACCCTAACAACAAACAACTCTAACCCCCTAACAAAAACAACCATAAACCCCTAACAAACAACCCTAACACCCTAACAAAAAAAACCCAACCCCCTAAGAAACAAACCTAACCCCCTAACAACAAACAACACTAACCCCCTGACAACAAACAAGCCTAACCCCCTAACAACAAACAACCCTAACAACCTAACAACAAACAACACTAAGCCCCTAAAACAAAAAACCCTAACCCCCTAACAAACAACTCCAACACCCTAACAACAAAAATTCCAACCCCCTAAGAAACAACCCTAACACCCTAAGAACAAACAACACTAACCCCCTAAAAAAACAACGATAAACCCCTAACAAACAACCCTAACCCCCTAAAAAAAAAACACCCAACCCCTAGGAAACAACACTAACACCCTAAAAACCAACAACCCTATCCCCCTAACAACAAACAACTCTAAGCCACTAACAACAAACAAAACTAACCCCCTAACAACAAACCACCCTAACCCACTAACAACAAACACCCCTAACCCCCTAACAACAAACAATACTACCCCCCTAACAATAAACAAACCTAACACCTAACAACAAGGAACACTAACCCCTTAACAACAAACAACCCTAACCAACTAACAGCAAACAACCCTAACACCCTAACAACAAACATCCCTAACCCCCTAACAAAAAACGCTAACCCCCTAACAAAAACAACCGTAACCCCTAAGAAACAACCCTAACCCCCTAAGAACAAACAACCCTGACCCCCTAACAAAAACAACCATAACCCCCTAAGAAACAATCCTAACCCCCTAACAACAAAACACCCAACCCACTAGGAAACAACCCGAACCCCCAACAACAAACAACACTAACCTCCTACAACAAACAACCCTAACACACTAAAAACAAACAACAGTAACCCCTAAAAACAAACAACCCTAACCCCCTAACAAAAACAAGCATAACCAAAACAAACAACCCTAACCCCCTAACAACAAACAATACAACACCCCTAACAATAAACACCCCTAAGCCCCTAACAACAAGGAACACTAACCCCTAACAACAAACAACCCTAACCCACTAACAACAAACAACCCTAACACCCTAACAACAAACAACCCTAACTCCCTAACAAACAACCCTAACTGCCTAACGATAACAACCGTAACCCGCTAAAAAACAACCCTAACCCCCAACAACAAACAGCAATTTCCCCCTAACAGCAAACAACACTAACGCCCTAACAACAAACAACCCTAAACCCCTAACAACAAACAACCCTAACCCCCAAACAACAAACCCTAACACCCTAACAACAAACAACTCTAAACCCCCAACAACAAACACTACCCCCAACCAGAAAAAACCCTAACACCCTAACAACAAACAACACTAACCCCCTAACAACAAACAACACTAACCCCCTAACAATAAACAACACTAACCCCCTAACAACAAACAACACTAACCCCCTTACAACAAACAACAGTAACCCCCTAACAACAAACAAGCCTAACCCCCTAACAAAAAACAACCCTATCCCCCTAACAACAAACAACCCTAACCCACTAATAACAAACAATTCTAACCCCCTAAGAACAAACACCCCTAACCCCCTAACAACAAAAAACACTAACCCCCAACAAACAACACTAACCCCCTAGCAACAAACAACCCTAACCCCCTAACAACAAACAACACCAATCCCCTAACAACAAACAACCCTAACCCACTAACAACAAACAACCCTAACCCCGTAACAACAAACAACACTAACACCCTAACAAGAAACAACACTAACCTCCTAACAACAAACAACCCTAACCCCCTAACAACAAACAACCCTAACACGCTAACAAACAACCCGAAACCACTAACAAGAAACAACCCTAACCCCCTAACAACAAACAACCCTAAACCCCTAACAACAAACAACCGTAACACCCAGCAACAAACAACCAAACCCCCTAACAACAAACAACCTTAACCTCCTAGCAACAAGCAGCCCTAGCCCCCTAAGAACAAACAACCCTAACCCCCAACAAAAACAAACATAACCACTAACAAACAACTCTAACCCCCTAAAAACAAAAAAAAATCCCCTAAGAAACAGACCTAACACCATAAAAATAAACAACCCTAGCCCCCTAACAACAAACAACACTAACCACCCCAACAACACACAACCCTAACCGCCTAACAACAAACAACCCTAACCCCCTAACAACAAACAACCCTAACCCCCTAACAGTAACAACCGTAACCCCCTCACAAACAAGCATAACCCCCTAACAAACAACCCTAACCCCCTGACAAAAAACAACCCTAACCCCTAACAACAAACAAAACTAACCCCTTAACAACAAACAACACGAACCCCCTAAAAACAAACAGCCCTAACTCCGTAACAACAAACAACCCGAACTCCCTAACAACAAACAATCCTAACCCACTAACAACAAAAAACACTAACCCCCTAACAACAAACACCACTAGCCCCCTAAGAACAAACAACACTAACCACCTAATAACAAACAAAACTAAACCCCTAAAAACAAAAAATCCTAACTCCCTAACAACAAACAACCCTAAACCTCTAACAACAAACAACACTAACCCCTAAAAACAAACAACAGTCACCCCCTAACAAGAAACAACACTAACCCCCTAACAACAAAAAACCCTAACCCACTAACACCAAACAACACAAACCCCCTAACAGCAAACAACACTAACCCCCAACAACAAACACTAACACCCTAACAACAAACAACCCTAACCCACTAACAACAAACAACCCTAACACCCTAACAACAAACAACCCTAACTCCCTAACAAACAACCCTAACTGCCTAACGATAACAACCGTAACCCGCTAAAAAACAACCCTAACCCCCAACAACAAACAGCAATTTCCCCCTAACAGCAAACAACACTAACGCCCTAACAACAAACAACCCTAAACCCCTAACAACAAACAACCCTAACCCCCAAACAACAAACCCTAACACCCTAACAACAAACAACTCTAAACCCCCAACAACAAACACTACCCCCAACCAGAAAAAACCCTAACACCCTAACAACAAACAACACTAACCCCCTAACAACAAACAACACTAACCCCCTAACAATAAACAACACTAACCCCCTAACAACAAACAACACTAACCCCCTTACAACAAACAACAGTAACCCCCTAACAACAAACAAGCCTAACCCCCTAACAAAAAACAACCCTATCCCCCTAACAACAAACAACCCTAACCCACTAATAACAAACAATTCTAACCCCCTAAGAACAAACACCCCTAACCCCCTAACAACAAAAAACACTAACCCCCAACAAACAACACTAACCCCCTAGCAACAAACAACCCTAACCCCCTAACAACAAACAACACCAATCCCCTAACAACAAACAACCCTAACCCACTAACAACAAACAACCCTAACCCCGTAACAACAAACAACACTAACACCCTAACAAGAAACAACACTAACCTCCTAACAACAAACAACCCTAACCCCCTAACAACAAACAACCCTAACACGCTAACAAACAACCCGAAACCACTAACAAGAAACAACCCTAACCCCCTAACAACAAACAACCCTAAACCCCTAACAACAAACAACCGTAACACCCAGCAACAAACAACCAAACCCCCTAACAACAAACAACCTTAACCTCCTAGCAACAAGCAGCCCTAGCCCCCTAAGAACAAACAACCCTAACCCCCAACAAAAACAAACATAACCACTAACAAACAACTCTAACCCCCTAAAAACAAAAAAAAATCCCCTAAGAAACAGACCTAACACCATAAAAATAAACAACCCTAGCCCCCTAACAACAAACAACACTAACCACCCCAACAACACACAACCCTAACCGCCTAACAACAAACAACCCTAACCCCCTAACAACAAACAACCCTAACCCCCTAACAGTAACAACCGTAACCCCCTCACAAACAAGCATAACCCCCTAACAAACAACCCTAACCCCCTGACAAAAAACAACCCTAACCCCTAACAACAAACAAAACTAACCCCTTAACAACAAACAACACGAACCCCCTAAAAACAAACAGCCCTAACTCCGTAACAACAAACAACCCGAACTCCCTAACAACAAACAATCCTAACCCACTAACAACAAAAAACACTAACCCCCTAACAACAAACACCACTAGCCCCCTAAGAACAAACAACACTAACCACCTAATAACAAACAAAACTAAACCCCTAAAAACAAAAAATCCTAACTCCCTAACAACAAACAACCCTAAACCTCTAACAACAAACAACACTAACCCCTAAAAACAAACAACAGTCACCCCCTAACAAGAAACAACACTAACCCCCTAACAACAAAAAACCCTAACCCACTAACACCAAACAACACAAACCCCCTAACAGCAAACAACACTAACCCCCAACAACAAACACTAACACCCTAACAACAAACAACCCTAACCCACTAACAACAAACAACCCTAACACCCTAACAACAAACAACCCTAACTCCCTAACAAACAACCCTAACTGCCTAACGATAACAACCGTAACCCGCTAAAAAACAACCCTAACCCCCAACAACAAACAGCAATTTCCCCCTAACAGCAAACAACACTAACGCCCTAACAACAAACAACCCTAAACCCCTAACAACAAACAACCCTAACCCCCAAACAACAAACCCTAACACCCTAACAACAAACAACTCTAAACCCCCAACAACAAACACTACCCCCAACCAGAAAAAACCCTAACACCCTAACAACAAACAACACTAACCCCCTAACAACAAACAACACTAACCCCCTAACAATAAACAACACTAACCCCCTAACAACAAACAACACTAACCCCCTTACAACAAACAACAGTAACCCCCTAACAACAAACAAGCCTAACCCCCTAACAAAAAACAACCCTATCCCCCTAACAACAAACAACCCTAACCCACTAATAACAAACAATTCTAACCCCCTAAGAACAAACACCCCTAACCCCCTAACAACAAAAAACACTAACCCCCAACAAACAACACTAACCCCCTAGCAACAAACAACCCTAACCCCCTAACAACAAACAACACCAATCCCCTAACAACAAACAACCCTAACCCACTAACAACAAACAACCCTAACCCCGTAACAACAAACAACACTAACACCCTAACAAGAAACAACACTAACCTCCTAACAACAAACAACCCTAACCCCCTAACAACAAACAACCCTAACACGCTAACAAACAACCCGAAACCACTAACAAGAAACAACCCTAACCCCCTAACAACAAACAACCCTAAACCCCTAACAACAAACAACCGTAACACCCAGCAACAAACAACCAAACCCCCTAACAACAAACAACCTTAACCTCCTAGCAACAAGCAGCCCTAGCCCCCTAAGAACAAACAACCCTAACCCCCAACAAAAACAAACATAACCACTAACAAACAACTCTAACCCCCTAAAAACAAAAAAAAATCCCCTAAGAAACAGACCTAACACCATAAAAATAAACAACCCTAGCCCCCTAACAACAAACAACACTAACCACCCCAACAACACACAACCCTAACCGCCTAACAACAAACAACCCTAACCCCCTAACAACAAACAACCCTAACCCCCTAACAGTAACAACCGTAACCCCCTCACAAACAAGCATAACCCCCTAACAAACAACCCTAACCCCCTGACAAAAAACAACCCTAACCCCTAACAACAAACAAAACTAACCCCTTAACAACAAACAACACGAACCCCCTAAAAACAAACAGCCCTAACTCCGTAACAACAAACAACCCGAACTCCCTAACAACAAACAATCCTAACCCACTAACAACAAAAAACACTAACCCCCTAACAACAAACACCACTAGCCCCCTAAGAACAAACAACACTAACCACCTAATAACAAACAAAACTAAACCTCTAAAAACAAAAAATCCTAACTCCCTAACAACAAACAACCCTAAACCTCTAACAACAAACAACACTAACCCCTAAAAACAAACAACAGTCACCCCCTAACAAGAAACAACACTAACCCCCTAACAACAAAAAACCCTAACCCACTAACACCAAACAACACAAACCCCCTAACAGCAAACAACACTAACCCCCAACAACAAACACTAACACCCTAACAACAAACAACACTAACCCCCTAACAACAAACAAACCTAACCCACTAACAACAAACAACACTAACCCGGTAACAACAAACAACCCAAACCCCCAAACAACAAACAACTCTAAACCCCTAACAAAAAACAACACTAACCCTCTAACAACAAACAACACTAACCCAGTAACAACAAACAACACTGACCCCCTAACAAGAAACAACCCTAACCCCCTAACAACAAACAACCTTATCCCCCTAATATAAAACAACACCAACCCCCTAACAACAAACAACACTAGCCCACTAAAAACAAACAACCCTAACCCACTAACAACAAACAACCCTAACCCCGTAACAACAAACAACACTAACACCCTCACAAGAAACAACACTAACCCCCTAACAACAAACAACACTAACCTCCTAACAAAAAACAACACTAACACACTAACAACAAACAACCCTATCCCCCTAACTACAAACAACACTAACTCCCTAACAAGAAACAACACTAACCCCGTAACAACAAAGAACCCTAACCCCCTAACAAGAAACAACACTAACCCCGTAACAACAAAGAACCCTAACCCCCTAACAATAAACAACACTAACCCACTAACAACAAACAACACTAAGCCCCAACAACAAACAACACTAACCCCGTAACAACAAACAAAACCCACCCCCTAACAAGAAACAACCCTAACACCCTAACAGCAAACAACACTAACCCCCAGCAAGAAACAACCCTAACCCCCTAACAACAAACAACACTAACCCCCAACAACAAACAACCCTAACCGCCTAAAAACAAACAACCCTAAACCCCTAAAAACAAAAAAGACTAACCCCCTAACAACAAACAACAATAACTCCCAACAACAAACAACCCTAACTCCCTAACAACAAAAAACACTAATCCCCCTACAACAAACAACCCTAGCCCCCTAACAACAAAAAACACTAACCGCCTAGCAACAAACAACCCTAACCCTCTAACAACAAACAACCCTAACCCCCTAACAAAAAACAACACTAACCCCCTAACAACAACACTATCCACCTAACAACAAACAACCCTAACCCCCTAACAACAAACAACACTAACCCCCTAACAACAAACAACCCTAAACCCCTAAAAACAAAAAAGACTAACCCCCTAACAACAAACAACAATAACTTCCAACAACAAACAACCCTAACCCCCTAACAACAAACAACACTAATCCCCCTACAACAAACAACCCTAACCCCCAAACAAAAAACAACACGAACACCCAAACAAGAAACAACCCGAACCCCCTAAAAACAAACAACACTAACCCCCTCAGACGAAACAACACTAACCCGCTAACAACAAACAACCCTAAACCCCTAACAACAAACAACCCTAACGCCCTACCAACAAACAACCCTAACCCACCAACAAGAAACAACCCTAACCCCCTAACAACAAAAAACCCTAAACCCCCAACAACAAACAACACTAACCCTCTAACAACAAACAACACAAACCCCCTAAAGAGAAACCACACTCACCCCCTAACAAGAAACAACACTAACCCCCTAACAACGAACAACCCTAATCCCCTGACATCAAACAACAGTAACCCCCTAAGAACAAACAACACCCACCCCCTAACAACAAACAACCCTAACCCCCTATCAACAAACAAAACTAACCCCCTAACAACAAACAACCCTAAGACCGTAAAAACAAACAACAGTAAACCCCTAACAACAAACAACACTAACCCCTTAACAACAAACAACACTAACCCCCTAACAAGAAACAACCCTAACCCCCTAACAACAAACAACCCTAACCCCCTAAGAACAAACAACACTAACCCCCTGACAACTAACAATACAAACCCCCAAGAACAAACAACACTAACCCCCTAGCAACAAACAACACTAATCCCCTAACAACAACCCTAACCCCCTAACAACAAACAACACGAACCCCCAAACAAAAAACAACCCTAACCCCCTAAAAACAAAAACACTAACCCCCAACAACAAACAACACTAACCCTCTAAGAACAAACAACACTAACCCCCTAACAACAAACAACACTCACCCCTTAACAAGAAACAACCCTAACTCCCTAAAAACAAACAACACTAACCCCCTAACAACAAACAACCCTAACGCCTAACAACAAATAACACTAACCCATAAAAACAAACAACCCTATCCCCCTAACAACAAACAACCCTAACCACCTAACAACAAACAACGCTAACTGCCCAACAACAATCAACTTTAACCCTCTAACAACAAACAACCCTAACCCCCTAACAAAAAACAACACTAACCCCCTAACAGCAAACAACACTAACCCCCTAACAACAAACAACACTATCCAGCTAACAACAAACAACCCTAAACCGCTAACAACAAATAACCCTAACCGCCTAAAAACAAAGAACACTGAACCCGTAAAAAAAAACACTAACACCCTAACAACAAACAAAACTAACCCCTAACAAGAAACAACCGTATAGCCCTAACAACAAACAATACTATCCCCCGAAAAACAAACAAACCTAACCCCCTAACAACAAACAACACTAACCCCCTAACAGCAAACAACCCTTACCCCCAAAACAAACAACACTAATCCCCTAACAGCGAACAACACCAACCCCCTAACCAGAAAAAACCCTAACCCCCAACAACAAACAACACTAACCCCTTAAGAAGAAACAACACTAACCCCCTAACAAGAAACAACCCTAACCCCCTAACAACAAACAACCCTAACCCCCTAACAACAAACAATCCTAACGCCTAACAACAAACAACACTAACCCCTAACAACAAACAACCTTATCCCCCTAACAACAAACAACCCTAGCCCCCTAACAACAAACAACGCTAACCGCCTAGCAACAAACAACCCTAACCCTCTAACAACAAACAACCCTAACCCCCTAACAAAAAACAACACTAACCCCCTAACAACAACACTATCCACCTAACAACAAACAACCCTAACCCCCAACAACAAACAACCCTAACCGCCTAAAAACAAACAACCCTAAACCCCTAAAAACAAACAACACTAACCCCCTAACAACAAACAACACTAACCCCCTACCAAAAAACAAAACTAACCTCCTAACAAGAAACAACCCTATCTCTAACAACAAACAATACTCTCCCCTGAACAACAAACAAACCTAACCCCCTAACAACAAACTACACTAACCCCCTAACAGCAAACAACCCTAACCCCCTAAAAGCAGACAAAACTAACTCCCTAACAACAAACAACCCTAACACCTTAACAAAAAAAAACCGTATCCGCCTAACAACAAACAACACTAACCCCCTAACAACAAACAAGCCTAACCCCCTAACAACAAACAACACTAACGCCCTAACAACAAACAACCCTAACCCCCTAACAACAAACAACACAAATCCCCAACAGGAAACAACCCTAACCTCCTAACAACAAACAACACTAACCCACTAACAACAAACAACACTAACTCCCAACAACAAACAACACTAACGCCATAAAAAGACACAACACTCACCCCCTAACAAGAAACAACCCTAACACCCTAACAATAAACAACCCTAACCCCCGAACAACAAACAACCCTAACCCCCTAACAACAAACAACACTAACCCCCTAACAACAAACCCTAAACCCCTAAAAACATACACTAACCCCCAAGAACAAACAACAATAACTCCCAACAACAAACAACCCTAACACCCAAACAACAAACAACACTAATCCCCTTAGAACAAACAACCCTAACCCCCTAACAAAAAACAACACGAACACCCAAACAAGAAACAACCCGAACCCCCTAAAAACAAACACTAACCCCCTATGACCAAACAACACTAACCCCCTAACAACAACCCTAACCCCGTAAAAACAAACAACCCTAACCCCCTAACAACAAAGAACCCAAACTCACTAAAAACAAACAACCCTTACACCGTAACAACAAACAACACTGACTCCCTAACAAGAAACAACCCTAAACCCTAACAACAAACAACAGTAATCACAACAAACAACACTAACCAACAAACAACAAACAACCCGAACACCCTAATTACAAACAACACTAACCACCTAACAACAAACAAACCTAACGCCTAACAGCAAACAACACTAACCCCCTAACAACAAACAACACTAACTCCCTAACAACAAACAAAACTAACCCCCAACAACAAACAAACCTAACCCCCGAACAACAAACAACACTAACCCCCAACAACAAACAACACTAACCCCCTAACACGAAACAACAATAACCCCCTAACAACAAACAACCCTAACCCCTAACAACAAACAACCCTAACGCCTAAAAACAAACAACACTAACCCCTAACAACAAACAACCCTAACGCCTAAAAACAAACAACACTAAACCCTAACAACAAACCCTATCCCCCTAACAACAAACAACACTAACCACCTAAGAACAAACAACGCTAACTGCCTAACAACAAACAACCCTAACCCTCTAACAACAAACAACACTAACCCCCTCACAAAAACAACCCTAACCCCCTAATAAACAACCCTAAGCCCCTAACAAACACAACTCTAAACCCCTAAAAATACAACCGTAACCCCGTAACAAACACAACCCTAACCACCTAACAAACCCTAACAATAACTTTAAACCTTACCATAAGCATTACCCCAAAGCCTAGCACTAACTCTAACTCTAAACCTAACACTAACCTAGCCCTGCCCTTTACCCTAAAGCTACCCTTAACCGTAACCTTACCCCTACCCGAACCCTAACTCTATACCTAACCCGAACACTAACTTGACCCTACTCTAACTTTAACTCTAACGTGACTATTAACTGAAACATCACCCTAACCCTAAGCCTAACTCTAACTCGAGCCCTAACCATAACAATTACCCTAAACCCTCACCTTAACTGTAAACCTAACCCTAACCCTCACCCTAATCCTTAACCGAATCCCCAACCCTAAACCTAACGCTATCCCCAAACTTATCCCTAACCCTAACCCTAATACGAACAGTAACTCAAATCTAACCCTAACCCTAATATTAAACCTAAACTTAAATCTACCCTAACCATAAACCCAACCCTAACACCCTAAACCTAACATCTAACACCATCTATAATCCTAACCCTTATCATAACCCTCACCCTTAACCTAAACTACACACTAACCCTAAACCTAACCTAACGCTGACCCTAAACATAACACCTAACCCTAACCGAACCCTAAACCTATCCTTAACACTAACCTGAACACAAACCCAAACCCTAGCCCTCACCATAAAAATAACCCTCACCCTATCCTGAACTTCATCCAAACACTAACCATAACCTTAACCCTAAACCTAGACCTAACCCAAACCCTAACCTTAAACCTAACTCTAAGAATAACGCTAGTCCATCTGTAACCCTAAACTGAACACTTACAATAGCCCTGAACCTAACCCTAAAATAATCCTAATCCTAACCCTAGACCTAATCCTAACCCTACCCCTATCCTTTACCCTAAATAGAACACTAAGTCTAACCCTCAACATGGACCTAAACCTAATTCTTACCCTACACCTAACCCTAATCCTAAACCAAACCCTAACTCTGACTGTAACCCTAATCATAACAATTACCCTAAACCCTCACCTTAACTGTAAAACTAACCGTAACCCTCACCCTAAATCCTAACCGTATCCCAAAACCCTAACCCTAATGCTATCCCTAACCCTAACCCTAACATTAACCTGAAACCCCTGAGCCCTAATGATAAACCTAACCCTAACACAAACCCTAACGCTAACGCCAAAGCCTAGCAAAAACCTTAACCCTAACTCTAACACTAACCCGAAACCGAATCATGAACCTAACCCTTACCCTAAACCAAACCTAACCATGACCAGAACCACAAGGCCTAACTGGAATCCTCACCCAAACCCTAACCCTAAACTACACCTCTAACCCCTAACGCCTTATCATAAGGATAATCCTAACCCTACCCAACCCTAACCTTAAAACTAACCCTCACCCCAACCACAAAGCCTAAGACAATCATGACCCTAACCCTAAACGTAACACTAAACTTAACCCTAACCTTAAATCGAACCCTAACCCTAAAACTGAACACAACCCCTGAACGTAACCCTAACCCTAAACATAACCTTAACACTAACCTGAAAACAAGCCCAAACCTTAGCCATAACCCTAATCCTCACCCTATCTTAAACTTCACCCTATCCCTAACCTAAAACTCACCCTGACTTTAACCCTAACCCTACCCATAAACCTAACCCTCACCTTAACCTTGGCCCACCTGTAACCCGAAACCTAACCCTTACAATAACTCTGACCCTAATCCTCACCCTAAACCTAATTCTAATTCTAACCCTGACCCTAACCCTAACCTAACCATAACCCTATCTTTAAGCCTACCATAATCTTAAACCTAACCCTAACCCTTAACCCTAACTCTAACCCTAACCCTAGCCCTAACCCTAACCTTAACCGTAACACTTACCCAAAACCCTCACCTTAACTGTAAATGTAACTCTAACTCTTACTCTAACCCTAAACTTAACCCTAATTAGAACCTTAACCTAAACCTAACTGAAACAGTAACCCTTAACCCTAACTCTAATCCTAATCCTTAGCCTAAAACTAACCTTAACCCTAAACCTAACCCTAACCACTGACCCTAACTCTAACCCTAACCCTAAGCCGAACCCTCACCATTAACCAGAATTTCACCCTAAGCATAACGCTAAGCGTACCCTAACTTCATTCAAACCAGAACCCTAAGCAAAACTAACACTAACACTACACGTAACCCTAACCCTAAACCTAACCCTAACCCTGACTCTGACCTGAACCCAAACCCCTAACCCCAACCCTCTCGCTTAACATAAACTTCTCTGTAACCCTAACCCTAAAACTAAACGTAACACTAAATCTCCCCTAACCCTGACCGTACCATAAACGTAACCCTAACTCTAAACTCAAAACTAACCCTGACCCTAACTCTAACTCTAACTCTAATCCTAACGCTAAAACTTACCCTACACACTCAGCTTAAATGGAAACCTAGCACTAACCCTCATCTTACCATCTAAACCTAACCTCAACCCTTAACCTAACCCTATCTATAACCTTCACCTAGCCCTAAACCTAAACATGACTTAACACTAACTCTAACCCTAAATCTAAACCTAACCTTAACCCTAAACTTAATCCTAACCTAAGCTCTAACCCTAACCCCTAACGCTAACCCTAAGCTCAACCCTCACCCTTAAACTTTACCCCAGCCGTAGCCCTAACCCTAAACCGAACCCTAAACCTAACCCTAAACCTGACCCTAACATTAACCCAACCACCTAACCCTAACCCTAATCCTAATCCTAAACCTAACCCTAACCTGAACCCAAATGCCTAACCCTAACCCTAACCCTAACCCTCATCCTTAACCTAAACTTCACCCTAAACCTAAGGCTAACCCTAACCCTGAAACTAAAGCTAACCCTTAACTATCCCCTAACTCTAGCCCTGACCCTAAACCTAATGCTAACCCTAGCCCTAACAGTAACACCCTAAAACATCAGCTTAATGTAAACTTAACACTAACCCTCCCATGAACCCCTAACCCTAACCCTACTCCGCATCCTACACCTAACCCAGACCTAAACCTAACCCTTTCTCTAACCCTAAACTTAACCCTAACCTTAACTCTACCCTAACCCTAACAATAACTCTAAACCTGACCATAACCATAATCCTAAACCCTAGCACTAACTCTAATTCTAAATCTAACCCTAAGCTAGCCCTACCCTTTACCGTAAACCTAGCCTTAACCCTAACCTTACCCCTACCCAAACCCTAACTCTATACCTAACCCAAACACTAACCTTAACCCTACTCTAACCTTAAGCCTAACCCTGACTATTAACTGAAACTTCACCCTAACCCTAAGCCTAACTCTAACTCTAACCCTAACCATAACAATTACCCTAAACCCTCGCCTTAACTGTAAACCTAACCCTAACCCTCACCCTAATCCTTAACCGTATCCCCAACCCTAAACCTAACGCTATCCCCAAACTTATCCCTAACCCTAACCCTAATACGAACAGTAACCCAAATCTAACCCTAACCCTAATATTAAACCTAAACTTAAACCTACCCTAACCATAAACCTAACCCTAACACCCTAAACCTAACGTCTAACACCATCTATAATCCTAACCCTTATCATAACCCTCACCCTTAACCTAAACTTCACACTAACCCTAAACCTAACCTAACGCTGACCCTAGACGTAACACCTAACCCTAACCGAACCCTAAACCTATCCTTAACACTAACCTGAACACAAACCCAAACCCTAGCCCTCACCATAAAAATAACCCTCACCCTATCCTGAACTTCATCCAAACACTAACCATAACCTTAACCCTAAGCCTAAAGCTAACCCAAACCGTAACCTTAAACCTAACTCTAACAGTAACGCTAGTCCATCTGTAACCCTAAAGCAAACACTTACAATAGCCCTGAACCTAACCCTAAACTTAATCCTAATCCTAAACCTAGACCTAATCCTAACCCTAACCCTAACTCTAACCTTGACCCTAAATAGAACACTAAGTCTAACCCTCAACTTGGACCTAAACCTAAATCTTACCCTACACCTAACCCTAACTCTAACTCTAACCCTAATCATAACACTTACCCTAAACCCTCACCTTAACTGTAAAACTAACCGTAACCCTCACCCTAACCCCTAACCGTATCCCAAAACCCTAACCCTAATGCTATCCCTAACCCTAACACTAACCTGAAACCCCTGAGCCCTAACGATAACCCTAACCCTAACCCTAACCCAAACCCTAACACCAAAGCGAAAGCCTAGCAAAAACCTTAACCCTAACTCTCACCCTAACTCTAACACTAACCCGAAACCTAATCATGAACCTAACCCTAACCCTAAACCAAACCTAACCATGACCAGAACCACAAGGTCTAACCGGAACCCTCACCCAAAACCTAACCCTAAACTACACCTCTAACTCTAACACCTTACCATAACCATAATCCAAACCTTACCCAACCCTAACCCTAAACCTAACCCTCATCCCAACCACAACGCCTAACACAACCATAACCCTTGCCCTAACCGTAACACTAAACTTAACCCTAACGTTAAATCTAACCCTAACCCTAAAACTAAACACAACCCATGAACTTAACCCTAACCCTGAACATAACCTTAACACTAACCTGAAAACAAGCCCAAACCTTAGCCATAACCCTAACCCTCACCCTGTCTTAAACTTCACCCTATCCCTAACCTAAAACTTGCCCTAACTTTAACCCTAACCCTACCCCTAAACCTAACCCTCACCTTAACCTTGGCCCACCTGTAACCCGAAACCTAACCCTTACAATAACTCTGACCCTAATCCTCACCCTAAACCTAATTCTAATCCTAACCCTGACCCTAACCCTAACCTAACCTTAACCCTATCTTTAAGCCTACCATAATCTTAAACCTAACCTTAACCCTTAACCCTAACTCTAACCCTAACCCTAGCTCTAACCCTAATCTTAACTGTAACACTTACCCAAAACCCTCATCTTAACTGTAAATGTAACTCTAACTCTTACCCTAACCCTAAACTTAACCCTAATTATAAGCCTAACCTAAACCTAACTGAAATGCTAACCCTTAACCGTAACTCTAACCCTAATCCTTAGCCTAAACCTAACCTTAACCCTAAACCTAACCCTAACCACTGACCCTAACTCTAACCCTAAACCTAAGCCGAACCCTCACTCTTAACCAAAATTTCACCCTAAGCATAATGCTAACCCTACCCTAACTTCATTCAAACCCTAACCCTAAGCAAAACTAACACTAACACTAAACCTAACCCTAAACCTAAACCTAACCCTGACTCTAACCTGAACCCAAACCCCTAACCCTAACCCTCTCGCAGAACATAAATTCACTGTAACCCCAAACACTAAATCTCCCCAACCCTGACCCTAACCAGAAACATAATCCTAACACTAAACTTAAACCTAACCCTGACTCTAACTCTAACCCTAAAACTTACCCTACACACTCAGTTTGAATGGAAACCTAGCACTATCCCTCACCCTAACATCTAAACCTAACCCCAACCCTGAACCCAACCCTATCTCTAACTAAAAACTAGTCCTAAACCTAACTATGACTTAACCCTAACACTTACCCTAACTCTAAACCTAACCTTAACCCTAAACTTAATCCTAACCTTAACCCTAACCCTAACCCCTAACACTAACCCTAAGCTCAACACTCACCCTTAACTTAAACTTCACCCTAACCCTAACCCTAAACCAAACACTAACCCTAACCCTAAACCTAACCTTAAACCTGACCCTAACATTAACCCAAACACTTAACACTAAACCTAACACTAAGCCTAACCCGAAACGTAACCCTAACCTTAATCTAAACACCAAAGCCTAATCCTAACCCTCATCCTTAACCTAAACTTCACCCTAAACCTAAGCCTAACCCTAACCCTAAAATTACACCTAACCCTAAACTATCCCCTAACTCTCGCCCTAACCCTAAACCTAACCCTAACCCTAACTCTAACCCTAACCCTAACCCTGGCAGTAACACCCTAAAACATCAGCTTAACTGTAAATGTAACACTAACCCTCACACGAACCCCTAACCCTTTCCCTAACCCTAACCCTATCACTCATCCTAACCCTAACCCTGACCTAAACTTAATCCTTACCCTAACCCTAAACTTAACCCTAACCTTAACTCTACTGTAACCCTAACCCTAAACCTAACAATAACTCTAAACCTGACCCTAACCCTAACCCTAAACCCTAGATCTAACTCTAACTCTAAACCTAACCCTAACCCTAACCTGGCCCCACCCTTTACAGTAAAGCTAGCCTTAACCCTAACCTTACCCCTACCCTAACCCTAAACCTAACCCTTACAATATCAATAACCCCTAGCAGGGTCCTGCCTAGTCTCTCCCACCTCATCACTCCTTACAAAGAGCCCTGCTTTGTCTCTCCCACATCCTCACTCCCTCAGCAGGGCTCTGCCTGTCCTCTCCCACCTCCTCACTCTCTACGCAGGACTCTGCCTTGTTCTCCCACCTCTTCACTCCCTACACAGGACCCTGGCTAGTGTCTCCCATCTTCTCACTCCATACACAGGTTTCTGCCTGTTCTTTCCCACTTCCTCACTTCCTACACAGGGCCCTGCCTGGTCTCTCCCACCTCCTCACTCCCTACACCAGTCCCTGCCTGATCTCTCCTACCTCCTCACTCCCTGCACAGGGCCCTGCCTGGTCTCTCCCACCTCCTCACTCCCTACACCAGTCCCTGCCTGATCTCTCCTACCTCCTCACTCCCTGCACAGAGCCCTGCCTGGTCTCTCCCAACTCCTCACTCCCTATTCAGGTCTCTGAATGCTTCTCCCACCTCTTCACTCCCTACACAGGGCCCTGCCTGCTGTCTTCCATCTTCTCACTCCCTACACAAGTTTCTGCCTATTCTCTCTCACCCCCTCACTTGCTAAACACAGTCCTGCCTGTTCTTTCCCACCTCCTGACTCAGTACACAGGTCTCTGCCTGGTCTCTTCCAACTCCTCACTCCCTAGACAGGGCCCTGCCTGGTCTCTGCCACCTCCTCACTGCCTACACAGGTCTCTGACTGCTCCCTGCCACCTCCTCACTCCCTACACAGGGCCCTGCCTGGTATCTCCCACCTCCTCACTCCCTACACAGGGCTCTGTCTTTTCTCCCCCACCTCCTCAGTCCATACACAGGTATCTGGGTGGTCTCTCCCACCTCCTCACTCCCTTTACAGGGCCCTGATGATCTCTCCCACCTCCTCACTCCCTAAACAGGACCCTGCCTGGTCTCTCCACCTCCTTACTCCCTACACAGGGCCCTGGCTAGTCTCTCCTACATCCTCACTCTTTATACAGCATCCTACCTGGTCTCTCCCACCTCCTCACTCCCTACGCAGGGCCCTGCCTGGTCTCTCCTAATGCCTAACTCCCTACACAGGTCCCTGCCTGGCCTCTCCCACCTCCTCACTCCCTATACAGGGCCCTGCCTGGCCTCTCCCACATCCTCAGTTCACACAGGGCCCTGCCTCCTCTCTCTCACATCCTGACTACATACACAGGGCCCTAACTGGTCCCTCCCACCTTCTCCATCCCTACACAGGTCTCTGCATGGTTTTTCCCACCTCCTCATTCCCTACAAGGGTCTCTGCCTGTTCTCTCCCACCTCTTCAATCCCTAGACAGGGCCCTGGCTCTTCTCTCCCACTTCCTCACTCCCTACTCAGGGTCCTGCCTGCTATTTCTAACCTCCTCAGGCCCTACACAGGGCCCTGCCTGGTCTCTCCCACATCCTCAGTTCACACAGGGCCCTGCCTCCTCTCTCTCACATCCTGACTACATACACAGGGCCCTAACTGGTCCCTCCCACCTTCTCCATCCCTACACAGGTCTCTGCATGGTTTTTCCCACCTCCTCATTCCCTACAAGGGTCTCTGCCTGTTCTCTCCCACCTCTTCAATCCCTAGACAGGGCCCTGGCTCTTCTCTCCCACTTCCTCACTCCCTACTCAGGGCCCTGCCTGCTATTTCTAACCTCCTCAGGCCCTACACAGGGCCCTGCCTGGTCTCTCCCACATCCTCACTCCCTACACAGGGCTCTCTGCCTGGTCTCTCCCACCTCCTCAGTTCCTACACAGGTATCTGGGTGGTCTCTCCCACCTCCTCACTCCCTTTACAGGGCCCTGATGATCTCTCCCACCTCCTCACTCCCTAAACAGGACCCTGCCTGGTCTCTCCACCTCCTTACTCCCTACACAGGGCCCTGCCTAGTCTCTCCTACCACCTCACTCTTTACACAGCATTCTACCTGGTGTCTCTCACTTCCTCACTCCATACACAGGTCCCTGCCTGGCCTCTCCCACCTCGTCACTCCCTAGACAGAGCCCTGCCTGGTCCCTCCCACATCCTCAATGCACTCAGGGCCCTGCCTCCTCTCTCTCACATCCTGACTACATACACAGGGCCCTAACTGGTCCTTCCCACCTTCTCCATCCCTACACAGGTCTCTGCATGGTTTCTCCCACCTCCTCATTCCCTACAAGGGTCTCTGCCTGTTCTTTCCCACCTCTTCAATCCCTAGACAGTACCCTGCCTCTTCTCTCCCACTTCCTCACTCCCTACTCAGGGCCCTGCCTGGTATTTCTAACCTCCTCAGGCCCTACACAGGGCCCTGCCTGGTCTCTCCCAACACCTCACTCCCTACAAAGGGCCCTGCCTGGCATCTCCCACCTCCTCACACCCTACCCAGGGTCCTGCCTAGTCAATCCCACCTTCTCACTCCCTATGCAGGAGTCTGCCTGGTTCTCCACCTCTTCGCTCCCTACACAGGGCCCTGCCTGGTCTCTCCTACCTCCTCACTCCCTACACAGGGCGCTGCCTGATCTCTCGCACATTCTCACTCCCTACTCAGGACCTGTGTGGACTCTCCCAACACCTCACTCCCTACACAGGGCCCTGCCTGGATGCTCCCTCTCCCTCACACCCTGCACAGGGTCCTGCTTGGTCTCTCCCACCTCATCACTCCTTACACAGGGCCTGCCTGGTCTCTCCCATATCCTCACTCCCTATACTTGGCTCTGCCTGGTCTCTCCCATCTCCTCACTCCCTAAGCAGGACTCTGCCTGGGTCTCCCTCTTCTTCACTCCCTACACAGGGCCCTGTCTGGTGTCTCCCATCTTCTCTATGCACAGAGCCCTGCCTGGTCTGTCCCACCTCCTCACTCCCTACACTCTTCTCTGCCTGTTCTCTCCCACCTCCTAACTCCCTGCACAGGGCCCTGCCTGGTCTCTCCCATATCCTTACTCCATACAGGGACATGCCTGATCTCTGGCCAACTCACTCCCTACAGAGGGCCCTTCCTGGTCTCTCCCATCTTCTCACTCCCTATGCAGGTCTCTGAATGGTTCTCCCACCTCTTCACTCCCTACACAGGGCCCTGCCTGCTGTCTACCATCTTCTCACTCCCTACACAGGTTTCTGCCTATTCTCTCCCACCTCCTCACTCCCTACACAGGTCTCTGCCTGGCCTCTCCCACTTCCTCACTCCCTACACAGGTCCCTGCTTCGTCTCTCCCACCTCATCACTCCTTACACAGGGCCCTGCCTGGTCTCTCCTACATCTTCACTCTTTACACAGCATCCTACCTGGTCTCTCTCACCTCCTCACTCCCTATGTAGGTCTCTGCCTGGTCTCTCCTAAGGCCTAACTCCCTACACAGGTCCCTGCCTGGCCTCTCCCACCTCCTCGCTCCCTAGACATGGCCGTGCCTGGTTGCTCCCAGCTCCTCACTCCCTACTCAGGGCCCTGCCTTTTCTCTCCCACCTCCTCCATCCCTGTAAAGGTCTCTGCCTGGTCTGTCCCACCTCCTTACTCCCTACACAGTTCTCTGCCTGTTCTCTTCCACATCCTCACTCCTTACACAGGGCCCTTCCTGGTCCCTCCCACCTCCTCACTTCCTACACCTGTCCCTGCCTGGTCTCTTCCATCTCCTCTCTCCCTACTCAGGGCCCTGCCTGGTATCTCCGTCCTCCTCACTCCCTCCACAGGTCCCTGCCTGGTCTCACCCACCTCCTCACTCCCTACACAGGGCCCTACCTGGTCTCACCCATCTCCTCAATCCCTACAAAGGTCTCTGTCTGGTCTCTCAGCTCTTCACTCCCTACACAGGTTTCTGTCTCTTTTGTCCCACCATCTTACTCCCTATACAGTGCCCTGCCTGGTCTCTCACTCTCTATACAGGGCCCTGCATGGTCTCTCCCACCTCCTGACTCCCTTCACAGCACCCAGCCTAGTCCCTCCCACCTCCGCACTCCCTACACAGGTTAGAGTTTAGGGTTTAGTTTAGTGTTAGGGTTATGGTTAGGGATTGGGTTTAGGGGTTAAGGTTAGGTTTTAGGGTTTAGTGTTCGAGTTTAGGGTCAGGGTCAGTTTTTAGTGTCAGGGTCAGGGTTTATGGTCAGGGTTTAGGGTCAGGGTCAGGGTTAGGGGTTAGGGTCAGGGTTAGGTTTAGGGTTTGTTTTATGGTTAGTGTTTAGGGTTTAGGATTAGGGTTGGGGTAAGGTTAGGGCTATGTGTTAGGGCTAGGGGTTAGGGTTTAGTGTTTAGTGATAGAGTTTAGGGTCAGGGTCAGAGTCAGTGTTTAGTGTCAGGGTCAGAGTTTAGGGTCAGGGTTAGGGTCATGGTCAGGGTTAGGGTCATGGTCAGGGTTTAGGGTCATTGTCACGGTTTAGGGTCAGGGTCTGGGTCAGGGTTAGGGGTTAGGGTCAGGGTTAGGTTTAGGGTTTGGGTTTAGGGTTAGGATTTAGGGTTTAGGGTTAGGGCTAGGGTTAGTTTTAGAGGTTAGAGTTTAGGGTTAGGGTTAGGGCTAGGGCTAGGGCTTGGTGTTAGGGCTAGGTCTAGGTCTACGGTTTTAGGGCTAGAGTTTAGGGTTCGGGTTAGGGTTTTGGGTTAGGCTTAGGGTTAGGGTTTAGGGTTAGGGTTTATGGTTAGTGTTAGGGTTTAGGGTTAGGGTTAGGGTTTAGGGTTTGGGTTTAGGTTTAGCGGTTAGTGTTAGGGTTAGCGTTCAGGGTTAGGGTTAATGTTTAGGGTTAGGTTT
Source organism: Loxodonta africana (assembly GCF_030014295.1). Classification (NCBI taxonomy): domain Eukaryota; kingdom Metazoa; phylum Chordata; class Mammalia; order Proboscidea; family Elephantidae; genus Loxodonta; species Loxodonta africana. Next base: position 334,037 of record NW_026974840.1, read on the forward strand.
TAGGGTTCGAGTTCGTGTTAGGGTTAGGGCTAGGGCTAGGGCTAGGGCTAGGACTTGGGCTAGGGCCTAGGGCTAGGGCTAGTGATATGGTTTGGGTTTAGGGCTTGGGTTAGGGTTCACGTTAGGCTTCGGGTTAGGCTTCGTGTTAGGATTTGGGTTAGGGTTTTGGGTAAGGGTTATTGTTAGGTTCAGGGCTATTGTAAGGGTTAGGTTTAGGGTTACAGGTGGACTAGCGTTATGATTAGAGTTAGGTTTAAGTTTAGGGTTTGGGTTAGGTTTAGATTTAGGGTTAGGGTTAGGGTTTGGATGAAGTTTACGATATGGTGAGTGTTATTTTTAAGGTTAGGGCTAGAGTTTGGGTTTGTGTTCAGGTTAGTGTTAAGGTTAGGTTTAGGGTTTGGATTAGGGTTAGGGGTTATGTTTGGGGGTGGGGTTATGTTTGGGGGTAGGGTTATGTTTAGATTTAGGGTTAGTGTGAAATTTAGGTTAAGGGTGAGGGTTACAGTTAGGGTTAGGGTAAGGGTGAGGGTTAGGGTCAGAGTTATTGTAAGGGTTAGGTTTAGGGTACTACAGGTGGGCCAAGGTTAAGTTTAGGGTTTGATTTAGGGGTAGGGTTAGGGTTAAAGTTAGGGTGAGCTTTAGCTTAGGGATAGGGTGAAGTTTAAGATAGGCTGAGGGTTAGTGTTAGGGTTATGGCTAAGGTTTTGGTTTGGTTTCAGGTTAGTGTTAAGGTTATGTTTAGGGTTAGGGTTAAGTTTACGGGTTCTTTTTAGTTTTAGGGTTAGGGTTAGATTTTAGGTTAGGGTTAAGTTTAGTGTTACGGTTAGGATTAGGGTCACGGTTTGTGTTAGGCTTTGTCGTTTGGGTGAGGGTTAGGTTTAGGGTTCGGGTTGGGTAGGGTTAGGATTATGGTTATGGTAAGGTGTTAAGGGTTAGAGTTTTAGTTTAGGGTTAGGGTTTGGGCGAGGGTTCCGGTTAGTCATTGTGGTTCTGGTCATGGTTAGGTTTGGTTTAGGGTTAGGGTTAGGTTTATGATTAGGTTTCGGGTTAGTGTTAGAGTTAGAGTTAGAGTTAGGGTGAGACTTAGGGTTAAGGTTTGGGTTAGGCTTTGGTGTTAGGGGTTAGGGTTTGGGTTAGGGGTTAGGGTTATCGTTAGGGCTTAGGGGTTCAGGTTAGTGTTAGGGTTAGGAATAGCATTAGGGTTAGTGTTGGGGGATACGGTTAGGGGTTAGGGTGAGGGTTACGGTTAGTTTTACAGTTAAGGTGAGGGTGTAGGGTAAGTGTTATTTTTAGGGTTAGAGTTAGGGTTAGGGTTAGGGTTAGGTGTAGGGTAAGATTTCGGTTTAGGTTCAGGTTTAGAATTAGAGTTAGTGTTCTATTTAGGATCAAGCTTACAGTTAGAGTTAGGGTTAGGATTACGTCTAAGGTTAGGATTAGGGTTACGTCTAGGGTTAGGTTCAGGGCTAATGTAAGGCTTAGTTTTAGGGTTACAGGTGGAGTAGTGTTATGGTTAGAGTTTGGTTTAAGGTTAGGGTTTGGGTTAGGTTTAGCTTTAGGGTTAAGGTTAGGGTTAGTGTTGGATGAACCTTAGGACGGGGTGAGGGTTATTCTTATGATTAGGGCTGAAGTTTGATTTTGTGTTCAGGTTAGTGTTAAGGTTAGTTTTAGGGTTCGGGTTAGTGTTAGGAGTTACTTTTAGGGTTAGTGTTAGGTTTAGGTTCAGGGTTAGAGTGATATTTAGGTTCAGGGTGAGGGTCAAGGTAAGGGTTAGGATTACGGTGAGGATTATACTTAGTGTTAGAGTTTATGTTTAGGGTGTTAGGGTTAGGTTTATGGTTAGGGTAGGGTTAAGTTTAGGGTTAATGTAAGGGTTAGTATTAGATTAGTGTTACTGTTTGTGTTTGGGTTAGGGTTAGGGATAAGTTTAGGGATAGCGGCAGGTTTAGGGTTGGGGATACGGTTAGGGGTTCGGGTGAGGTTTAGTGTTAGGTTTACAGTTAAGGTGAGGGTTTAGGGTAAGTGTTATGGTTAGGGTTAGAGTTAGGGTGAATTTTCAGTTAATAGTGAGGGTTAGGGTAAGGGTTAGGGTTAAGGTTAGAGTTAGGATTAAGATTAGTGTTAGGGTTAGGTTTAGGGTTAGGGTTAGGGTAGGGGTATGGTGAGGGTTAAGGCTAGGTTTACGGTAAAGGGTACGTCTAGGTTAGGGTTAGGGTTAGGTGTAGAGTTAGAGTTAGTGCTAGGGCTTAAGGTTAGGGTTCGGGTCAGGTTTAGAGTTATTGTTAGTGTTAGGGTTAGGGTAGAGTTAAGGTTAGCGTTAAGTTTAGGGTTAGGGTAAGGGTTATGTTTAGGTCAGGGTTAGGGTTAGGGTTAGGGATAGTGTTAGGTTAGGGAAAGGGTTAGGGTTCGTGTGAGGGTTAGTGTTAGATTTACAGTTAAGCTGATGTTTTACAGTGTTACGGTTAGGGTCAGGGTTAGAGTTAGAGTTAGGGTTAGGTTTAGGGTTAGGGTTAGACTGAGGGGATAGTTTAGGGTTAGGTTTAATTTTACGGTTATACTTATATAGGGTGAAAGTTAAGTTAAGATTAACGTTAGGGTAAATATTAGAGTTAGGTGTTTGGGTTAAGGTTAGGATCAGGTTAGGGTTAGGTTTAGGGTCAGTGTTAGTGTCAGGGTTAGGTTTTGGTGTTTGGGTTAATGTTAGGGTTAGCTTTAGGGTTAGGGTTTAGTTTAAGGTTAGGGTCAGGGTGAAGTTTAAGTTAAGGGTGAGGGTTGAGTTTAGGGTTAGTGTTAGGGGTTAGGGTTAAGGTTAGGATTAGGATTAGGGTTAATATTAGTTTTAGGGTTAGGGTAAGTGTTACGGTTAAGTCATGGTTAGGTTTAGGGCTAGGTAAAGGTTAGAGATAAGATTAGGTTAAGGGTAGGGTTTAGGTTTAGATGTTAGTGTGAGGGTTAGTGCTCGGTTTCCATTTCAGCTGAGTGTGTAGGGTAAGTTTTAGGGTTAGGATTAGGGTTAGAGATAGATTTAGGGTCAGGGTTAGGATTATGTTTAAGGTTAGGGTTAGGTATATGGTTAGGATTAGGGTTAGGGTCAGGGTTGGGGAGATTTAGTATTATGTTTAGTTTTAGGGCTAGGGTTAGGGTGAAGTTTATGTTAAGCGTGAGGGTTAGGGTTAGGGGTAAGGGTTCAGGTTAGGGTCAGGGTTAGGGTTTGCGTTAGGTTTAGGGTTAGCTTTAGTTTTGGTTAGGGTTAGGATTTGAATGAAGTTAGGGTAGGTTTAGGGTTATGGATAGGGTGAAATTTTGGTTAGAGTTATTGTTCGGGGTTAGGGTTAGGTTTGAGTTTATCCTAGGGTTAAGGTTAGGTTAGGGTTATAGTCAGGGTTAGGATTAGGTTTAGGGTGAGGGTTAGGGTCAGAGTTATTGTAAGGGTTAGTTTTAGGGTTACAGGTGGGCCAAGGTTAAGGTTAGGGTTAGGTTTAGGGGTAGGGATCCGTTTAGAATTAGGGTGAGCTTTAGGTTAGGGATAGGGTGAAGTTTAAGTTAGGGTGATGGTTAGGGTTGTGTTTCATGTTAGGGTTAAGTTTATGGGTTATGTTTAGTTTTAGGGTTAGGGTTAGATTTAAGGTTAGGGTTAAGTTTAGTGTTACAGTTAGGGTTTGGGTTACGTTTTGTGTTAGGCGTTGTGGTTGGGGTGAGGTTTAGGTTTAGGTTTCGGGTTGGGTAGGGTTAAGATTATGGTTACGGTAAGGTGTTAGGTGTTAGAGGTGTAGTTTAGGGTTAGGGATTGGTGAGGGTTCCGGTTAGGCATTGTGGTTCTGGTGATGGTTAGGATTGGTTTAGGGTTAGGGTTAGGTTTATGATTAGGTTTCGGGTTAGTGTTAGAGTTAGAGTTAGGGTGAGAGCTACCTTTAAGTTTAGGGTTAGGTTTTGGTGTTACGGGTTAGGTTTGGGGTTAGGGTTAGGGTTATCATTGGGGCTTAGGGGTTCAGGTTAGTGTTAGGGTTAGGGATAGCATTAGGGTAAGGGTTGTGGGATACCGTTAGGGGTTAGAGTGAGTGTTAAGGTTAGTTTTACATTTAAGGTGAGGGTTTAGGATAAGTGTCCCGATTATCGTTAGACATAGAGTTAGGGGTAGGTTTACATTTAGGGTTAGGTGTAGGGTAAGATTTAGCTTTAGTTTCAGGTTTAGGGGTAGAGTTAGTGTTCTATTTAGGGTCAAGGTTAGAGTTTGGGTTAGGGTTAGGATTAGGTCTAGGGTTAGGATTAGGTTTAGGGTTAGGTTGAGGGGTATTTTAAGGGTTCGGTTTAGGGTTACAGGTGGACTAGCATTATGGTTAGAGTTAGATTTAATGTTAGGGGTTGGGTTAGGTTTAGGACTAAGGTTAGCGTTAGGGTTTGGATGAAGTTTAGGGTCGGGTGAGGGTTATTTTTAGGGTTAGGGCTAGACTTTGGGTTTGTGTTCATGTTAGTGCTAAAATTAGCTTTAGGGTTGAGGTTAGGGTTAGTGGTTATGTTCAGATTAGGTTTAGGTTTAGGGTTAGTGTGAAGTTTAGGTTAAGGGTGTGGGTTAGGATAAGGGTTTGCATTAGGTTTTGGATTCTAGTTAGTGTTAGAGTTTAGGTTTAGGGTGTTAGGGTTAGGTTTATGGTTAGGGAAGGGTTAAGTTTAGGGTTAATGTTAGGGTTAGCGTTAGATTAGGGTTACTGTTTGTCTTCGGGTTAGGGTTAGGGATAATGTGAGGGATAGATAGCATTAGGTTTAGGGTTGGGGATACGGTTAAGGGTTAGGGTGAGGGTTAGGTTTAGGTTTACATTTAAGGTGAGGGTTTAGGGTAATTGTTATGGTTAGGGTTAGAGTTAGAGTTAGGCTTATGGTTAGGGTGAAGTTTCAGTTAATAGTCAGGGTTAGGGTTAAGGTTAGAGTTATGCTTAAGGTTAGTGTCAGGGTTAGGTTTAGGGTTAGGTTTAGGGTAGGGGTAAGGTTAGGGTTTAGGCTAGGTTTACGGTAAAGGGTTTTTTTTTTTTTACGGTAAGGGTAGGGCTAGGTTAGGGTTAGGGTTAGGTTTAGAGTTAGAGTTAGTGTTAGGGTTTAGGGTTAGGGTTAGGGTCAGGTTTAGAGTTATTGTTAGGGTTAGGGTTAAGTTAGAGTTAAGGTTAGTGTTAAGTTTAGGGTTAGGGTAAGGGTTAGGATTAGGTCAGGGTTAAGGTTAGGATTAGGGATAGGGTTAGGGTTAGGGAAAGGGTTAGCGATTCATGTGATGGTTAGTGTTAGGTTTACACTTTAGCTGATGTTTTAGAGTGTTATGGTTAGGGGTATGGTTAGAGTTAGGGTTAGGGTTAGGTTTAGGGTTAGGGCTAGACTGAGGGGATAGTTTAGGGTTAGGTTTAGTTTCAGGTTAGGCTTAGGCTTACGTTTAGGGTGAAACATACTTTAAGGATGAGGGTTAGGACTAGTGTTAGCGTTACGTGTTTGCGTTAAGGTTAGGGTAGATTTAGGGTCAGGTTTACGTGTTTGGGTTAATGCTAGGGTCAGACTTAGGCTTAGGTTTAGGGTTAGGGTTCAGTTTAGGGTTAGTGTTAGGGTGCATTTAAAGTTAAGGGCGAGTGTTGAGCTCAGGTTAGCGTTAGGTGTTAGGGTTAGGGTTAAGGTTAGGATTAGGTTTAGGGTTAAGTCTATGTTTATGCTTAGGTTTAGAGTACATGTTAGGGTTAAGTCATTGTTAGGCTTAGGACTAGGTTAAGGTTAGAGATAGGCTTAGGTTAAGGGTTGGGGTTAGGTTTAGATGTTAGGGTGAGGGTTAGCTCTAGGTTTCCATTTAAGCTGAGTGTGTAGGGTAAGTTTTAGGGTTAGGATTAGGGTTAGGGTTAGAGTTAGGTTCAGGTTTGGGTTAGGTTTATGGTTAGGATTAGGGTTAGGGTCAGGGTTAGGCGGAGATTTAGTGTTATGTTTAGTTTTAGGGTTAGAGTTAGGGTGAAGTTTATGTTAAGCGTGAGGGTTAGGGTTAGGGGTTATGGTTCAGGTTATGGTCCGGGTTAGGGTTAGGTTTAAGTTTAGTTTTATTTTTGGCTAGGGTTAGGGTTTGAATGAAGTTGGGGGAGGTTTAGGGTTATGGTTAGGGTGAAATTTTGGTTAAGAGTGAGGGTTCGGTTTAGGGTTAGGGTTAGGTTTACGTTTAAGGGTAGGCTTAGGCTAAGGATTAGGGTTAGAGTTAGGGTTAGGGGTTAGTGTTTCAGTTTGGTTTACGGTAGGGTTATATTTAGGGTTAAGTTTAGGGTTAGGGTAAGAGTTAGAGTTACATTTACAGTTAAGGTGAGTGTTTTGGGTAAGTGTTAGTGTTAGGCTTAGTGCTAGGGTTACGGTTAGGGTTAGGGTTAGAGTTAGGGTTAGGAGTTAGGGTTTGGTTTAAGTTTATGGTAGGGTTAAGGTTAGGTTAGGGTTAGGATTAGCATTAGGTTTAGGGTGAAGGATAGGGTCAGAGTTATTGTAAGTGTTTGGATGAGGGTTACAGGTTGGCCAAGGTTAAGGTTAGGGTTAGGTTTAGGGTTAAAGTTAGGGTTAGCTTTAGGATAGGGATAGGGTGAAGTTTAAGATAGGGTGCGGGTTAGGGTTATGGCTAAGGTTTGCGTTAGTTTTCAGGTTATTGTTAAGGTTATGTTTAGGGTTAGGGTTAAGTTTACGGGTTCTGTTTAGTTTTAGGGTTAGGTTTAGATTTTAGGTTAGGGTTATTTACAGTGTTACTGTTAGGGTTAGGGTTATGGTTTGTGTCAGGCGTTGTGGTTGGGGTGAGGGTTAGGCTTAGGGTTAGGTTTGGTTAGGGTTAGGTTTATGGTTATGGTAATGTGTTAGGAGTTAGAGGTGTAGTTTAGGGTTAGGGTTTGGGTGAGAGTTTTGGTTAGGCATTGTGGTTCTGGTCATGGTTAGGTTTGGTTTAGGGTTAGGGTTAGATTTATGATTAGGTTTCGGGTTAGTGTTAGAGTTAGGGTGAGAGTTAGGGTTAAGGTTTGGGTTATGCTTTGGTGTTATGCGTTAGGGTTTGATTTCAGGGTAGGGTTATCCTTAGGGCTTAAAGGTTCAGGTGAGTGTTAGGGTTAGGCTTAGGGATAGCTTTAGGGTTAGGGTTCGGGATACAGTTAGGGGTTAGGTTGAGGGTCACGGTTAGTTTTACAGTTAAGGTGAGTGTTCAGGGTAAGTGTTATGGTTATGGTTAGAGTTAGGGTTAGGGTTCGGGTGAAGTTTCAGTTAATAGTGAGGGTTACGCTAAAAGTTAGGGTTAATGTTAGAGTTAGGGTTAAGGTTAACGTTAGCGTTAGTGTTAGGTTTAGGGTAGGTAAGGTTAGGGTTAAGACTAGGTTTACAGTAAAGGGTTGGGCTGGGTTAGGGTTAGAGTTAGGTTTAGAATTATACTTAGTGCTGAGTTTAGGGTTAGGGTTAGGGTCAGGATTCGAGTTATTGTTTGGTTTAGGTATAGGTAGAGTTAAGGTTAGGTTTAAGTTTAGGGTTAGGGTAAGGGTTAGGTTTAAGTCAGCGTTAGGTTTAGGATTAGGGATCGGGTTAGGGTTTGGGAAAGGGTTAGGGTTTCGTCTGAGGGTAAGTGTTAGGTTTACAGTTAAGCTGATGTTTTGGGGTGTTTTGGTTAGGGTCATTGTTAGGTTTAGCATTCGGGCTAGAGTTAGGTGATAGTTTAGGGTTAGGTTTAGTTTTAGGGTTAGGCTTAGGCTTAGGTTTAGGGTGAAGTTTAGGTTAAGGATGAAGGTTACGTTTAGAGTTAGTGTTAGGGTTAGGTGTTTGGGTTAAGGTTAGGGTCAGTTTAGGGTTCGGTTTAGAGTTCGGGTTAGCGTTAGGGTTCGGGTTAGGTGTTTGGGTTAACGTTAGGGTCAGGTTTATGTTTGTGTTTAGGGTTAGTGTTGGGTTCGTTTTAGGGTTAGTGTTTGGGTGAAATTTAAGTTAAGAGTGGGGGTTGAGCTTAGGGTTAGGGGTTAGGGTTAAGGTTAGTTTTAGGTTTAGGTTTAAGATTAGGTTTAGGGTTAGGTTTAGGGTAAGTGTTAGGGTTAAATCATGGTTAGGCTAGGGCGTGGTTAAGGTTAGAGATAGGGTCAGGTTAAGGGTTGGGGTTAGGTTTAGATGTTAGGGTGAGGGTTAGTGCTAGGTTTCCATTTAAGTTGAGTTTGTAGGGTAAGTTTTAGGGTTGGATTAGGGTTAGAGTTAGAGTTAGGGTCAGGGTTAGGGTTAAGGTTCGGGTTAGGGTTAGGTTTATGGTTAGGATTTGGGTTACAGTCAGGGTTAGGGGAGATTTAGTGTTATGTTTAGTTTCAGGGTCAGGGTTAGGGTGAAGTTTAGGTTAAGGATGAGGGTTAGGGTTAGGGTTAGTGTTAGGGTTAGGTGTTTGGGTTAAGGTTAGGGTCAGGTTAGGGTTAGGGTTAGGCTTACAGTTAGGGTTAGGGTTAGGGTAGCGGTTAGGTTAGGGTTAAGACTAGGTTTACGGTTAAGTGTAAGGCTAGGTTAGGGTTAGGTTTAGAGTTAGTGCTAGGGTTTAGGGTTAGGGTTAAGGTCAGGTTTAGAGTTATTGTTAGGTTTACGGTTAAGGTTAGGGTAGAGTTAAGGTTAAGGTTAAGTTTAAGTTTAAGGTTAGCGTAAGAGGTTTACGTCAGGTTTAGGGTTAGGATGAGGGATAGGGTTAGGGTTAGGGAAAGGGTTAGGGGTTCGTGTGAGGGTTAGTGTTATGTTTACATTAAGCTGATGTTTTAGGGTGTTATGTTTAGGGTTAGGGTTAGAGTTAGGTTAGGTTTAGGGTTAGGGCTAGAGTTAGGGGATAGTGGTTTAGGCTTAGGTTTAGGGTAAAGTTTAGTTTAAGGATAAGGGTTAGAGTTAGGGTTAGGTGTTTGGATTATTGTTAGGGTCAGGTTTAGGGTTGGTGTTTCGGGTTCAGGTTAGAGTCAGGGTTAGGGTTAGTGTTAGGTTTAGTGTTAGTTTTGCTTAGGGTTAGGGTTTGAATGAAGTTAGCGTAGGTTTAAGGTTATGGTTCGGGTGAAATTTTGGTTAAGGTTGAGGGTTCGATTTCGGGTTAGGGTTAGAGTTAGGGTTAGTGGTTAGGGTTAGGTTTAGGGTTAAGGCTAGGTTTCAGCTAAGGCTTAGGGTTAGAGTTAAGGTTAGGGGTTAGTGTTTCAGTTAGGTTTAGGATAGGGTTATAATTAGGGTTAAGTTTAGGGTTACGGTAAGAGTTAGATTTACGTTTACAGTTAAGGTGAAGGTTTTGGGTAACTGTTACGGTTAGGGTTAGGGCTAGGTTTAGGGTTAGAGTTTGGGTTAGCGTTAGGGTTAGGTTTAAGTTTATGGTAAGCTTAAAGTTAGGGTTAAGGTTAGGTTAGGGTTAGGGTCAGGGTTAGGATTAGAATTAGGTTTCAGGCCAACATTAGGGTCAGAGTAATCATAAGGGTTAGGTTTAGGGTTACAGATGGGCCAAGTTTAAGGTTAGGGTTAGGTTTAGGGGTAGGATTAGGGTTAAAGTTAGGGTTAGCTTTAGGTTAGGGACAGGGTGAAGTAAGATAGGGTGAGGGTTAAGGTTATGGCTAAGGTTTGGGTTCGTTTTCAGGTTAGTGTTAAGTTTATGTTTAGGGTTAGGGTCAAGTTTATGGGTTCTGTTTAGTTTTAGAGTTAGGGTTAGATTTTAGGTTAGGGTTAAGTTAAGTGTAACAGTTAGGGTTACGATTTGTGTTAGGCATTGTGCTTGGGGTGAGGGTTAGGTTTATGGTTAGGGTTGGGTAGGGTTAGGATTATGGTTATGGTAAGGTGTTAGGGTTTAGAGGTGTAGTTTAGGGTTAGGGTTTGGGTGAGGGTTTCGGTTAGGCATTGTGGTTCTGGTCATGGTTAAGTTTGGTTCAGTGTAAGGGTTAGGTTTATGATTAGGTTTCGGGTTAGTGTTAGAGTTAGGGTGAGGGACCCGGTCATGGTTAAGTTTGGTTCAGTGTTAGGTTTAGGTTTATGATTAGGTTTCGGGTTAGTGTTAGAGTTAGGGTGAGGGATAGTGTTAAGTTTTGGGTTAGGTTTTGGTGTTATGGGTTAGGGTTTGCGTTAGGGTTAGTGTTATCTTTATGGCTTAGGGGTTTCAGGTTAGTGTTGTGGTTAGGGCTATGGTTAGCATTAGGGTTAGGGTTGTGGGCTACGGTTAGGGGTTAGAGTGAAGGTTACGGTTAGTTTTACAGTTAAGGTGAGGGTTTAGGGTAAGTGTTATGACTAGGGTTAGAGTTCGAGTTAGGGTTAGGTTTAGGGTTAAGGTTAGGTGTAGGGCAATATTTAGGTTTAGGTGCCGGTTTAGGGTTAGAGTTAGTGTTCAATTTAGGGTCAAGGCTAGATTTAGGGTTAGGGTTAGGTTTAGGTCTAGGGTTAGGGTTAGGTTTAGGGTTAGGTTCAGGGCTATTGTAAGGGTTAGGTTTCGGGTTACGTTTGGACTAGCATTATGGTTAGATTTATGTTTAAGGATAGGGTTTGGGTTAGGTTTAGGTTTAGGGTTTGGATGAAGTTTAGGATAGGGTGAGGGTTATTTTTATTGTTAGGGCTAGAGTTTGGGTTTGTGTTCAGGTTAGTATTAAGGTTAGGTTTAGGGTTCGGGTTAGGGTTGGTGTTATGTTTAGGGTTAGGTTTAGGTTTAGCGTTAGTATGAAGTTTAGGTTAAGGGTGAGGGTTCAGACAAGGGTTAGGATAAGGGTGAGGGTTTTAGTTAGTGTTAGACGTTAGGTTTAGGGTGTTAGGGTTAGGTTTTTGGTTAGGGTAGGCTTAAGTATAGGGTTAGTGTTAGGGTTAGGGTTAGATTAGAGTTACTGTTCGTATTAGGGTTAGGGTTAAGGATAAGGATAGGGAGAGTGTTAGGTTTAGGGTTGCGGAAATGGTTAAGGCTAGGGTGATGGTTAGGGTTAGGTTTACATTTAAGTGTTTGGTTTAGGTTAATTGTTAAGATTAGGGTTAGAGTTAGGGTTAGGGTGAAGTTTCAGAAAATAGTGAGAGTTAGGGTTAAGGTTAGAGTTAGGTTTAAGGTTAGTGTTAGGGTTAGGTTTAGGGTAGGGGTAAGGTAGGGTTAAGGCTCGGTTTACGGTAAAGGGTTGTGCTAGGTTAGGGTCAGGGTTAGGGTTAGAGTTAGAGTTAGTGCTAGGGTTTAGGGTTAGGGTTAGGGTCAAGTTTAGAGTTATTGCTACGTTTAGGGTTAGTGTTACGGTAGATTTAGGGTTAGGGTTAAGTTTAGGCATACGGTACAGGTTAGGTTTAGGTCAGGTTTAGGTTAGGATTAGGGATAGGTTAGGGTTAGGGAAAGAGTTAGGGGTTCGTGTGGTTGTTAGTGTTAGGTTTATACTTAAGCTGGTGTTTTAGGGTGGTAGGGCTAGGGTTAAGCTTAGATTTAGGGTTAGGGTTAGATTTAGGGTTAGGGCATAGTTTAGGGTTAATTTTGCTTTAGGGTTAGGTTTACGTTTAGGTTTTGGGTGAAGATTAGGTTAAGGATGAGGGTTAGGGTTAGTATTAGGGATAGGTGTTTGGGTTCATGTTAGGGTCAGGTTAACGTTTAGGTTTATTGTTATGCTTAGGATTCGGTTTAGGGTTAGGCTTAGAGAGAAAAGACTCGTGGTAGTCATTTTCTGGATGAGGAACGAGGATGCAGTGTTGGCCTTAAGCTGTTGTGAAGGCTCGTTTTGGCCCAGGGAAAACAAAGCACCTGGGGAAATCCTATCAAACCCTGGTGTCTTTCCACAGTTGAAAGTGTGGAACTGCAGACTCTTTTCCAAAGAAGAGAGTGCACAGGCAACAGCAGCCTGCATGTTTCTCAGTGGAAGGGAGAACTCCCTGACTTCATCCAGTCCTCTGAGCAAAGCAGGCAGGAGAGAAACTTTCTTTCCTTCCTCTTTTCTGCAATGAATTCCTCATTTGCTCTTGCAAACGCAAGGCTTCTTCTGAAAAACTACATCGCAGTGCATGTATCCTTCCAGAGGAGCAACTCCATAGTTTTAGCTTTAACATATTCGGAAAGCACCCAGGGAGAAAAGGTCTTTTCGTATTCTCTTTTATGTGTGAATTCGGTCATTTCGCACTTGCCAAAAGAGGTTTCCTACCACAAACTACAAAGTAGTAACTCTCTCCTGGCAGAGTAAATCCTGTGCAGTGTTGCCCTGATGAGATACTGTTGGTGCAGTGAGGCCCAGGGAAAACACATTGCCTAGAGAAATCCTAGCAAAGCCATGTATTTCCCCACATGAATGTATGTCAGGTTCACTTATTTGCCAAGAACAGAGCTCAGAAGCAACATCAGATTTTGTGTTTCTCAGTGAAAAAAAGAACACTGTGACTTCATCCATTCCTCTGACGAATGCAGTTAGAAGGAGAAAACCGTCATTTGGTTTCGCTTTCCCGGAATGAGATCGGCAAATCTGTCCTTCGCGAAGAGAAGTTTTCCTCTGGAGAACTGCCTTGCGGTAGCCATATTCTGGAAGTGGAAGGAGTATGCAGTGATAGCGTTAAGCTATTGTGAAGGCTCGTTTTGGCCCAGGGAAAACAAAGCGCCTGGGGAAATCTTAACAGACCCCGGTGCCTTTCCACGGTTCAAAGTGTGGAACTGCAGACTCTTTTCCAAAGAAGAGAGCGCACAGGCAACAGCAGCCTGCATGTTTCTCAGTGGAAGGGAGAACTCCCTGACTTCATCCAGTCCTCTGAGCAAAGCAGGCAGAGGGAGAGAAACTTTCTTTCCTTCCTCTTTTCTGCAATGAATTCCTCATTTGCTCTTGCAAACGCAAGGCTTCTTCTGAAAAACTACCTCACGGTGCATGTATCCTTCCAGAGGAGCTACAACATAGTTTTAGCTTTAACATATTCGGAAAGCACCCAGGGAGAAAAGGTCTTTTCGTATTCTCTTTTCTGTCTGAATTCAGTCATTTTGCACTTGCCAAAAGAGGTTTCCTAGCACAAACTACAAAGCAGTAACTCTCTCCTGGCAGAGTAAATCCTATGCAGTGTTGCCCTGACGAGATACTGTTTGTACAGTGAGGCCAAGGGAAAACACATTGCTTAGAGAAATCCTAGCAAAGCCGTGTGTTTCCCCACATGAATGTATGTCAGTTTCAGTTATTTGCCAAGAACAGAGCTCAGAGGCAACATCAGATTTTGTGCATCTCAGTGAAAAAAAGAACACTGTGACTTCATCCATTCCTCTGAAGAAAACAGTTAGAAGGAGAAAACAGTCTTTCGGTTTCGTTTTCCCGTAGTGAGCTCTGCAAATCTGCCCTTCGCGAAGGGCAGTTTTCCTGTGGAGAACTGCCTTGCGGTAGCTGTATTCTGGAAGTGGAACGAGTATGCTTTAAGCTATTGTGAAGGCTCTTTTTGGCCCAGGGAAAACAAAGTGCCTGGGGAAATCCTAACAAACCCCAGTGCCTTTCCACAGTTCAAAGTGTGGAACTGCAGACTCTTTTCCAAATAAGAGAGCACAGAGGGAACAGCATCCTGTATGTTTCTCAGTGGAAGGGAGAACTCCCTGACTTCATCCAGTCCTCTGAGCAAAGCAGGGAGAAGTAGACAAACTTTCTTTCCTTCCTCTTTCCTGCAATGAATTCCTCATTTGCTCTTGCAAACGTATGGCTTCTACTGAAAAACTGCTAATCCTAACACTAACCCTAACCTTAACACTAAAACTAAACCTAACCCTAACTTGACCCTAACCTTAACCCAAACACCTAAGCAAACACTACCCCTAACCCTAACCCTCATCCTTAACCTAAACTTCACCCTAAACCTAAACCTAATCCAAACCCTAAAACTAAACCTAACCCTAAACTATCCCCTCACTCTAACCCTAAACCTAAACCTAACCCTATCCCTAACTCTAACCCTGACCCTAATCATAACACCCTAAAACATCAGCTTAACTGGAAACCTAACACTAACACTCACACGAACCCCTAACCCTTTCCCTAACCTTAACCCTATAACTCATTCTGACTCTAACCCTCACCTAAACCTAACCCTTACCCTAACCCTAACCATAAGCCTAACTTTTACTCTACCCTAACCCTATCCTAAGCCTAACAATAACTCCAAAACTAACACTAACCCTAACCCTAAACCCTAGCACTAACTCTAAATTTAAACCTAAGTGTAACAATAACCCTCAACCTATCTTAAAACTCATCCTATCACTAACCTAAAGGTAACCCTAACTTTAACCCTAACCCTACCTCTGAACCTAACTCTAACCTTAACATTAACCCATCTGTAATCCTAAACCTAACCCTTACAATAATTCCGGCCGTAACCCTCAACCTAAAGCTAATACTAATCCTAACCCTGACTCTAACCATTACCTAACCTTAACCCTACCATGAACTTAAACAAAACACTAAACCCTAACCCTAACTCTAACCCTAACCCTAGCCCGAACCCAAACCCTAACGCTAACTCTAACTATGACTCTAACCCACACCCTAAAACTAATCCTAAACCCTAGCACTAACACTAGCTCTAAACCTGACCCTAAACCTAGCTTCGCCCTACCCTGTACTGTAAACCTAGCCTTAATCCTAACCATACCACTACCCTAACCCTAACTCTATCTCTAGCCCTAACCCTAACTCCTACCCTAACACTAACCTAACCCTAACTCGAACTCTAACCCTAACAATAACAGTTGCCCTAAACCCTCACTTTAAATGTAAACCTAAACCTAACCCTCACCTGAACCCCTAACTGTATCCCCCAACACTAACCCTAATGCTATCCCTAACCCTAACCCTAACCAGAACCCCTAAGCCCTAATGATAACCCTAACCCTAAAACAAAACCTAACCCTTAACACCAAAGCCTATCCCAAAACTTAACGCCAACTCTAACCCTAACTCTAACACTAACCCTAAACCTAATCATAAACATAACACTAACCCTAAACCAAACCTAACCATGAACAGAACCACAATGCCTACCCGGAATCTTCACCCAAACCCTAACCCTAAACTACACCTCTAACGCCTAACACCTTACCATAACCATAATCCTAACCCTATCCAACCCTAACCCTAACCCTCACCCTCACCCCAACCACATCGCCTAACACAACCATAAACCTAACCTTAACCGTAACACTAAACTTAACCGTAACCTTAAATCTAACCCTAACCCTAAAACTGAACACAACCCCTGAACGTAACCCTAACCCTAAACATAACCTTAACACTAACCTGAAAACAAGCCCAAACCTTAGCCATAACCCTAATCCTCACCCTATCTTAAACTTCACCCTATCCCTAACCTAAAACTCACCCTGACTTTAACACTAACCCTACACATAAACCTAACCCTCACCTTAACCTTGTCTCACCTCTAACCCTAAACCTAACCCTTACAATAACTCTGACCCTAATCCTCACCCTAAACCTAATTCTAATCCTAACCCTGACCCTAACCTAACCATGACCTTATCTTTAAGCCTACCATAAACTTAAACCTAACCCTAACGCCTTACCCTAACTCAAACCCTAACCCTAGCCCTACCCCTAACCTTAACCATAACACTTACCAAAAACCCTCAACTTAACTGTAAATGTAACTCTAAGTCTTACCCTAACCCTAAACTTAACTCTAACTATAACCCTACCCTAAACCTAACTGAAACACTAACCCTTAACCCTAACTCTAACCCTAATCCTTAGAGTAAACTTAAACTGAACCCTAAACCTAATCCTAACCACTAACCGTAACTCTAAACCTAAAACCTACCCAAACGGAATCTTCACCCTTAACCAAAATTTCACCCTAAGCATAACTCTAAACCTACACTAACTTCATTAAAAGCCTAATCCTAACCAAAACTAAAACTAACCCTAACACTAACCCTAACCCTAACGCTAAACCTAAACTTAACCCTAACCCTGACCCTAACTTGTACCCTAACACCTAACCCTAAACCTCACACTTAACATAAACTTCACCCTAACTCTAACCCTAAAACTAAACGTAACACTAAATCTCCCCTAACCCTGACCCTAACCCTAGTCCTAACCAAAAACCTAACCCTAACCCTAAACTTAACACTCACTCTGACCCTAACTCTAACTCTAACCCTAATCTTAACACTAAAACTTACCCTACACACTCAGCTTAAATAGAAACCTAGCACTAACCCTCACCCTAACATCGAAACCTAACCCCAAAACTTAACCCAACCCTATCTCTAACGATAACCTAGTCCTAAACCTAACCATGACTTAACCCTAACACTTACCCTAACCCTACCTCTAATCCTAAACTTAACCCTAAACTTAATCCTAACCTTAACCCTAACCCCTAACGCTAAACCTAAGCTCAACCCTCACCCTTAACTTAAATTTCACCTTCACCTTAACCCTAACCCTAACTTTAAACCGGACCGTAACATTAACCCAAATACTTAGCCCTAAAGCTAACATTAAGCCTAACCCTAAACCTAACCCTAACCCCCCAAAAAACACAACACTAACCCACTAAAAAAAAAACCCTAACCCCCTAACAGAAACAACTGTAACCCCCTAACAGAAACAACCCTAACCCTCTAACAAAAACAACCCTAACCCCCTAACAACAAACAAACCTAACCCCCTAACAACAAACAACACTAACCCCCTAACAAAAATCAACCCTAACCCCCTAACAACAAACAACCCTAACACCCTAACAACAACAACCCTAACCCCCAAACAACAAATATCCGTAACACCCTAAAAACAAACAACCCTAACCCCCTAACAACAAACAACACTAACCCCCAACAACAAACAAACCTAACCCCCTAACAACAAACAACCCTAACCCCCAAACAACAAATATCCATAACACCCTAAAAACAAACAACCCTAACCCCCTAACAACAAACAACTCTAACCCCCAACAAACAAACCTAACCACCTAACAATAACAACCATAGCCTCCTAACAAACAACCCTAACCCCCTAACAAACAAACCTAATCCTCTCACAACAAACAAACCTAACCCCCTAACAGCAAACAACCCTAACCCCCTAGCAACAAACAACCCTAACCCCCTAACAACAAACAACCCTAACAGGCTAACAACAAACAACCCTAAACCTCTAACAACAAACAACTGTAATCCCCTAACAACAACCTACCCTAACCCCCTAACAAACACAACCCTAACCCCCTAAGAAAAATAAACCTAACCCCTTGACAAACAACCCCATCCCCCTAATAAAAACAAACGTAACCCCTAACAACAAACAACCCTAACCCACTAATAACAAACAAACATATCCCAGGAACAAAAACAAACCTAACCCCCTAACAAACAACCCTAATCCCCTAACAACAAACAACCCTAACCCCCTAACAAACAAACCCAAACCCCCTAACAGCAAACAACCCTAACCCCCTAACAAACAATCCCAAACCACAACAACAAACAACCCTAACCCACTAACAACAAACAACCCTAACCCTCTAACAACAAACAACCCTAAACTCGTAACAAACACAACCCTAACACCCTAAAAAAAAACAAAACTAACCCCCTAACAAACAACCCTAACCCCCAACAAGAAACAACCCTAACCCCCTAACATCAAACAACACTAACCCCTTAACATCAAACAACACTACCCCCTAACAAAAAACAAACCTACCCCCCAACAACAAACAACCCTAACCCCCTGACAGCAAACAACCCTAACCCCCAACAACAAAAAACCCTAACCCCCTAATAAACAATCCTAACCCCCTAACAGTAACAACTGTAACCCCCTAAGAAACAACACTAACCCCCTAACAACAAACAATCCTAACCCCTAAAAACAAACAATCCTAACCCCCTAACAACAAACAACCCTAACCCCCAACAACAAACAACTCTAACCCCCAACAAACAAACCTAACCACCTAACACTAACAACCGTAACCCCCTAACAAACAACCCTAACCCCTTAACAAACAAACCTAATCCCCTCACAACAAACGTAACCCCCTAACAGCAAACAACCCTAACCCCCTAACAACAAACAATCCTAAGCCCCTAAAAAAAAAACAACCCTAATCCCCTAACAACAAACAACCCTAACCCCCAACAACAAACAACCCTAACCCCCTAGCAAAAAACAACCCTAACCCCCTAACAACAAACAATAACCCCCTAACAACAAACAACCCTAACCCTGTAACAAACACAACCCTAACACCGTAAAAAAACAAAACTAACCCCCTAACATACAACGCTAACCCCCTAACAACAAACAACCCTAACCCCCTAACAAGAAACAACCCTAAACCCCTAACAACAAACAACTCTAACCCCCTAACAAACAACCCTAACCCCCTAACAAACAAACCTAATCCCCTAACAACAAACAACTCTTACCCTCTAATAAAAACAACCATAACCCACTAACAAAACCCTAACCGAGTAACAAAACAACCGTAACCCCCTAAAAACAAACAACCCTAACTTCCTAACAAACACCCCTAACCCCCTAACAAAAAGAACCCTATCCCCCAACAAACAAACCTAACCCCCTAACAGCAAACAACCCTAACCCCCTAACAACAAACAACTCTAACCCCTTAACAAACACAACCCTAACACCCTAACAAAACAACCCTAACCCCCAACAACAAACAACACTAACCCCGTAACAACAAACAACCCTAACCCCCTAACAACAAACATCCCTAACCCCCTGACAACAAACAACACTAACCCCCTAACAACAAACAACACTAACCCCGTAATAACAAACCCTAACCCCCTAACAACAAACAACACTAACCGCCTAACAAAAGGCAAAATGGAAAGGAAAAAAGGAAGACAGGGAAAAAGGCAAAAAGACAAGGAAAAAGGCAAAAAGTCAAAAGACAAGGCAAGACAAAAAGGCAAAAATGCAAAGCAAGGCAAGGCAAGAAAAAAGTAAAAAGGCAAAAAGACACTGCAAGGAAAAGAATAAAGGCTAAAAGGCAAAGTGAAAAGGCAATGCAAAAAGGAAAAGATAAGGCCAAACTTAAAATGGAAAAAAGGCAAAAATCGAAAAAGACAAGGGAATAGGCAAGGCAAAAAGGCAAAAACATAAGTAAAGGCAAGGTAAAAAGGAAAAAGGGAGGGCAAAAAGGCAAGGACAAAGGAAAAAAAGCAAGGCAAAAAGGCAAATCATAAACACAAAAAGGCAAATCATAAAGGCAAAAAGGCAATGAAAAAGTCAAGGGAAAAAGGGAAGAAGTCAAAGCAAAAAGGCAAGAGAAAAGGCAAAAAGGAAAGGAAAAAAGTGGAAAAGACAAGGGAAAAGGGCACGAAAAGAAAAAAGGTAAAAAGGCAAAACCACAAGGCAAGACAAAAACGCGAATAAGGCAAGGGAAGGAAAAAGGTAAAAAAAGGCAAAAAGGCAATGAAAGGAAAGGAATAAAAGCGAAAAGGCAAAGCAAAAAGGCAAAAAGGCAATGCAAAAATGCAATAAGAAAAGAGATAAGGCGAAAGTTAAAATGGAACAAAGCAAGGAAAAAACGCAGAAAGACAAACAGACAAAGAAAAAGCAAAAAGGGAAGAAGGCAAGGCAAGGTAAAGAGGCAAAAAAGGAAAAGCAATAAGGAGAAAAGCAAGACAAAAAAGCAAAAAGGCAAGGCACAAAGGAATAAAGGAAGGGAAAAAAGGCAAAGAGGCAAGGCAAAAGGGCAAAAAGGCAAAAAGATAAGACAAAAAGGAAAAAAGGCGAAGAGGGAAAAAGTCAAAAAGACAAGGCAAAAAGCTAAAACGGAAGGCTAAAAAGGGAAAAAGGGAAGGCAAAAAGGGAAAAAGGCAAGACAAAATGCCTAAGCAAAAGGATAAAAAGGCAAAAAGATAAGGCAAATGGAAAAAAGCCAAAGAGGCAAAAAGTCAAAAGACAAGGCAAAAAGGGAAAGGCAAAAAGGCAAGTCATAAAGGCAAAAAGGCAATTGAAAAGGCAAGGTTAAAAGCGAAAATCAAGGCAAGATGGCAACACAAAAGGGAAAAAGGCAAAAAGTCCAAAGGCAAGTCAAGGAAAAAAGGCAAAAACACAAGGCAAGACAAAAAGGCAAAAACGTGAAAGGCAAGGCAAGGAAAAAGGCGGAAAGGTAAAAAAGTAAAAAGGCAAAAAGACAATGAAAGGAAAGGAATAAAGGCTAAAACAGAGCAAAACAGCAAAAGGCAATGCAAAAATGCAAAAAGGAAAAGAGATAAGGCAAAAGTTAAAATGGAAAAAAGACAAGGAAAAAAGGCAAACATCCAAAAAGACAAGGGAAAAAGGCAAGGCAAAAAGGCAAGGAAGGTAAGGTAAAAAGGCAAGAAAGCAAAAAGGAAAAAGGGAAGGCAAAAAGAAAAAAGGCAAAATGGCAAGGAAAATAGGCAAAAAGACAAGGCAAAAGGGCAAAAAGGCAAAAAGATAAGGTGGAAGGAAAAAAGACAAGAAAAAAGGCAAAGAGGCAAAAAGTCAAAAGGCAAGGCAAAAAGGTAAAATGAAAGACAAAAAGGCAAGGCAATACGAGGAAAGGCAAACCAGTAAAAAGGCAAAAAGGCAAATCATAAAGGTAAAAAGGCAATAAAAAGGTGAGGAAAAAAAAGAGAAAAAGGCAAGGAAAAAAGGCAAGACAAAAGTCAAAAAGGAAATGAAAAAAAGCAAAAAGAAAAGGGAAAAACGCAAAAAAGCAAGGAAAAAGCCAAAAAGACAAGCGAAAAAGGCAAGACAAAAAGAAAAAAGGCAAGACAAAAAGAAAAAAGGCAAGGCAAAAAGAATAAAGGAAAGGAAAAAAGGAAAAAAGGCAAGGCAAAAGGGCAAAAAGGCAAAAAGATAAGGCAAAAAGGAAAAAGGCAAAGAGGGAAAAAGACAAGGCAAACACCTAAAACGGAAGGCTAAAAAGAGAAAAAGGGAAGGCAAAAAGGCAAGGCAAAAGGACAAAAAGGCAAAAAGATAAGGCAAATGGAAAAAAGGCTAAGAGGCAAAAAGTCAAAAGACAGGGCAAAAATGTAAAATGCAAGGCAAAAAGCAAAAAGGCAAGGCAATACCATAAAAAGACAAAAAGGGCGGCAAACCAGTAAAAAGGCAAAAAGGAGAGTCATAAAGGCAAAAAGGCAATGCAAAAAAATGAAAAAGGCAAGGTTAAAAGTGAAAAAGTCAAGGCAAAAAGCAACACAAAAGGCAAACAGGAAAAAAGACAAGGGAAAAAGGCAAAAAGACAACGAAAAAAGCCAAAAAGGCAAAAAGTCAAAAGGCAAGGCAAGGGAAGGGGCCAAGATGGCTGACTAGGTAGAAGCTACCTCGGATCCCTCTTGCAACAAAGACTCGGAAAAACAAGTGAATCGATCATATACATGACAATCTACGAACCCTGACCAACAAACACAGATTTAAAGAGTTGACCTGAGTGACAGAGACCCAGAATGAACAACTACAGGGAAGCAGCGACTGTTTTCGGAGCCTGGAACCAGCGTCCCAGTCAGGAAACTTTGGCGCTGGGCTTTGGACTGGGTGCTGGGGACCTGAGCACGGCATCCTGTAAGGGTGTAAACATGGGGCGCAGCCCCAGCCTCCTGAACTGACCTCTGGAGGTGGCCCAGCTGGTCTTCGCAGGTGACGCGGCGACGCAGCTGGAGGGAGGAGAAGTTGCCTGGAGGCAGCGACTGGTTTTGGAGCCGAGAGACCAGCGTCCCAGCCGGGGAACCTTGGTGCAGGGCTTTGGACTGGCAGCGGAGGAACTGACCGCAGCTTCTGAGACAGCGCAAGCATGGGACACGGACCTGACCCTCGGGGGCAATCTCTACCCAGCCAGCGCACACAGGAGACGCGCCCCTCGGGAATCTCAGATAAAACAGTCATCCCAAGCAAGATAAGTAACTTTGTCTATATTCCGGGGAGCTACCCTCTCCTGTTTTTCTGAACTCTCCCCTCCCCTTCCCAGGCGGCCTCATTAACTTTGGAATTTCCTGAGCCAGAGGGAGACCTACTCCTCGGTTTTTCTTTTCCTTTTTTTTTTTTGCTTTTTTCCTAACCCATTCTTATGGCCCGAGAGAAGAACCTACAAAAAACCCAGGGACCAAAAATCCTTCCCTAATTGGACTAAAAACACAGAACCAGCTCCAGACAAGTATATGTGACCCACAGTCTCGGGCTTTCATCCCTACAGGGAACAAGGTGGCTATTATAATGCAAAGGAATTTATGATAGGGATCTGACTGCATTTGCTTTAGCGGATTTACTGGAAAGACAAGTTTCCCAGGTCTGATATCTCTGCGTAATCAAGAGCCCTCACTGACCCACAACAGGGAACTGAGGGCTGAAGTTCCCCCAGACCACCTAGCCTCCTGACTTAGGGGTCTAAGGAGGGTGACACCTACCAATCTGTAGAGGATTTGCATTGGGGGCCTAAGGTACAGCTGCAGAGCCCGCCCACCAAAGTGCTTTAGGAATAGAGACACACCTACCTCACTGACACTTGGGGGAAGCCTGTCAGCATCCTGCCCCCCCGGAGTGTGAACCTCAGCTGCTACTAGAATCTGGTGCACACAACTATCACCACTACTTCTCAAGGTGGATAGCTGACAGGGTGCATCACACACTTGATGACCCAAAATCAGATTCTACTCAAGAATAGTGAATGGACTCAGGCATATATATCTGGTAACAGCCCAAACCAGCTGCTAATAGGTCATAAGTGAGTCAAGGTCTACAACAATCAAGACAGTACAATCTAGTAGCCCATCTACGTACATTGAAAGAAACAAAACAAGATAAGTCTCAGTGAGCAAATATAGAATAAATCACTACAATATCTTAGTGATGGCTCGGAGACAGCAGTCGATATCAAACCACATAAAGAAGCACACCATGACTGCTTCTACAACCCCCCAAACTAAAGAATCAAAATCTTTCCCAAATGAAGGTACAAACCTGGAATTATCAGATACAGAATATAAAAAACTAATTTACAGAATGCTTCATGACATCAGGGATGACCTCAGAAATGAAATAAGGCAATCTGCAGAAAAAGCCAAGGAACACACTGATAAAGCAGTTGAAGAAATCAAAAAGATTATTCAAGAACATAGTGGAAAAATTAATAAGTCGCAAGAATCCATAGAGAGACAGCATTCAGAAAAGATTAAGAATAAAATTACAGAATTAGACAACGCAATAGGAAGTCAGAGGAGCAGACTCGAGCAATTAGAATGCAGAGTGGGAAATCTGGAGGACCAGGGAATTAACACCAATATAGCCGCAAAAAAATCAGATAAAAGAATTAAAAAAAATGAAGAAACCAGAGGGGGGCCAAGATGGCTGACTAGGTGGACGCTACCTCGGATCCCTCTTGGCACAAAGACTCGGAAAAACAAGTGAATCGATCCCATACATGACAATCTATGAACCCTGAACAAAAAACACAGATTTAAAGAGTTGACCTGAGTGACAGAGAGGGAGAACGAACAACTACGGGGAAGCAGCGACCGTTTTCGGAGCCTGGAGCCAGCATCCCAGGCAGGTAACCTTGGCGCCGGGCTTAGGATTCGGTGCAGGGGAGCTGAACACAACATCTTGTGATGGCGCAAACACGGGGCGCAGCCCTACTCCCCTGAACTAACCCCGGGAGGGGGCCCAGCCGGTCCGCTGGGGCGGAGTGGTGACGCGGTTGGGGGGACGAGAAGTCCCCGGGAGGCAGCGACTGATTTTGGAGCCGGGACTGCAGCTTCCCAGCAGGGGAACCTTGACACTGGGCTTTGGACTGGCAGTGGAGGATCGGACCGCGGCTTCAGCGGGCCAGACCCTCGGAGGCAATCTCCACACAGCCAGCACACATAGGCGACACACCCCTAGGGAATCTCAGATAAAATAGTCATCCCAAGCAAGATAAGCAACTTTGGCTATATTCCGGGGCGCTACTCTCTCCTGTTTTTCTGAACCTTCTTCTTCTTTTTTTTTTTTACTCTCTCCTGTTTTTCTGAACCTTCCCTTCCCCTTCCCAGGCGGCTTCATTAACTTTGGAATTTCCTGAGCCAGAGGGAGAATGGCTCCAGCTCCGCGGCTTTGCTTTTCCCTTTTTTTTTTTTTTGGTCTTTTCCTAACCCATTCTTCCGGCCTGAGAGAAGCAACCACAAAAAACCTACAGACCAAAAATCCTTCCCTAATTGGACTAAAAACACAGAACCAGCTCCAGCCAAGCATATATGATCCAAATCTCGGGCTTTCATCCTTACAAGGAACAAGGTGGCAGCTATAATGCAAAGGCAGTTCTGATAGGGATCTGACTTCATTTTTTTAGTGGATTTACTGGAAAAACAAGTTTCCCAGGTGTGATATCTCTGCTTATACAACAGAGCCCTCACTGACCCACAACAGGGAACTGAGGGCTGAAGCTCCCCCAGACCACCTAACCTCTTGCCTTAGGGGTCTAAGGAGGGTGACACCTACCAATCAGTAGAGGTACTTGCATTGGGGGCCTAAGGTACAGCTGCAGTGCCCTCCCACCAAGGTGCTATAGGAATAGAGACACACCTACCTCACTGACACTTGGGGGAAGACTGTTAGCATCCTGCCTCCCCTGGAGTGTGAACCCCAGCTGCTACTAGAATCTGGTGCACACAACTATCACCACTACTTCTCGAGATGGATAGCTGACAGGGTGCAGCACACACTTGATGACCCAAAATCAGATTAGGCATATATATATGACAATAGCCCAAACCAGCTGGTAATAGGTCATAAGTAAGTCAAGGGCTACAACAAACAAGGCAATACAATCTAGTAGCCCACCCACGTATACGGAAAGAAAACAAAACAAGATAAGACTCAGTGAGCAAATATAGAATAAATCACTAAAAAAAATTTTTTTTTATATCTTAGTGATGGCTCGGAGACAGCAGTCGATATCAAACCACATAAAGAAGCACACCATGACTGCTTCTATAACCCTCCAAACAAAAGAAACAAAATCTTTCCCAAATGAAGATACAATCCTGGAATTATCAGATACAGAATATAAAAAACTTATTTACAGAACACTTCAAGACATCAGGGATGACCTCAGAAATGAAATAAGGCAAACTGCAGAAAAAGCCAAGGAACACACTGATAAAGCAGTTGAAGAACTCAAAAAGATTATTCAAGAACATAGTGGAAAAATTAATAAGTCGCAAGAATCCATAGAGAGACAGCATGCAGAAACCCAAAAGATTAAGGATAAAATTACAGAATTAGACAACGCAATAGGAAGTCAGAGAAGCAGGCTCTAGCAATTAGAATGCAGAGTGGGAAATCTGGAGGACCAGGGAATTAAAACCAACATAGCTGAAAAAAATCAGATAAAAGAACAAAAAAAAAATGAAGAAATCCTAAGAATCATGTAGGACTCTATCAAGAAGGATAACTTGCATGTGATTGGAGTCCCAGAACAGGGAGAGAGGACAGAAAACACAGAGACAATAGTTGAAGAACTCCTGACACAAAACTTCCCTGACATCATGAAAGACGAAAGGATATCTATCCAAGATGCTCATCGAACCCCATTTAAGATTGATCCAAAAAGAAAAACACCAAGACATATTATCATCAAACTTGCCAAAACCAAAGATAAAGAGAAAATTTTCAAAGCAGCCAGGGAGAAAAGAAAGGTTTCCTTCAAGGGAGAATCAATAAGAATAAGTTCAGACTACTCAGCAGAAACCATGCAGGCAAGAAGGCAATGGGATGATATATACAGAGCACTGAAGGAGAAAAACTGCCAGCCAAGGATCATATATCCAGCAAAACTCTCTCTGAAATATGAAGGTGAAATTAAGATATTTACAGATAAACACAAGTTTAGAGAATCTGCAAAAACCAAACCAAAGCTACAAGAAATATTAAAGGAAATTGTTCAGAAAACCAATAATATCAGATACCAGCACAACACAGGGTCACAGAACAGAACATCCTGATATCAACTCAAATAGGGAAATCACAAAAACAAATTAAGATTAATTTAAAAAAATGCTCAAAATAGGGAATCATTGAAGTCAATAGGGAAAAGATCACAATAATCAAAAAGAGGGACAAAATACAGGTGGCATATAACTGCCATATGGACAGGGATACAAGGCGATATATGACAATACAAGTTAGGTATTTACTTGGAAAAATAGGGGTAAATATTAAGGTAACCACAAAGAGGTATAACAACTCCATAACTCAAAATAAAAGCCAAGGAAAACGTAACGACTAAAAAAACATAAAGTCAAATACTACGAAAATGAGAATCTCACAATTTACAAAGAAAAACGTCTCAGCACAAAAAAGTAAGTGGAAAAATGAAATTGTCAACAACACACATAAAAAGGCATCAAAATGACAACACTAAACACTTACTTATCTATAATTACACTGAATGTAAATGGACTAAATGCACCAATAAAGAGACAGAGAGTCTCGGACTGGATAAAGGAACACGATCCGTCTACATGCTGCCTACAAGAAACACACCTTAGACTTAAAGACACAAACAAACTAAAACTCAAAGGATGGAAAAAATATATCGAGCAAAGAATAAGCAAAAAAGGAGTAGCAATATTATTTTCTGACAAAATAGACTTTAAACTTAAATCCACCACAAAGGATAAAGAAGGACACTACATATGATAAAAGGGACAATTGATCAGGAAGATATAACCATATTAAATATTTATGCACCCAATGACAGGGCTGCAAGATACATAAATCAAATTTTAACAGAATTGAAAAGTGAGATAGACACCTCCACAATTCTAGTAGGAGACTTCAACACACCACTTTTGGAGAAGGACAGGACAGCCAGTAAGAAGCTCAATAGAGACATGGAAGACCTAACTACAACAATCAACCAACTTGACCTCATTGACTTATACAGAACTCTCCACCCAACTGCTGCAAAGTATACTTTTTTTTCTAGCGCACATGGAACATTCTCTAGAATAGACCACATATTAGGTCATAAAACAAACCTTTGCAGAATCCAAAACATCGAAATATTACAAAGCATCTTCTCAGACCACAAGGCCAAAAAAGTAGAAATCAATAACAGAAAAACTAGGGAAAAGAAATCAAATACTTGGAAACTGAACACTACCCTCCTGAAAAAAGACTGGGTTATAGAAGACATTAAGGAGGGAATAAGGAAATTCATAGGATGCAACGAGAACGAAAATACTTCCTATCAAAACCTCTGGGACACAGCAAAAGCAGTGCTCAGAGGCCAATTTATATCGATAAATGTACACATACAAAAAGAAGAAAGAGCCAAAATCGGAGAACTGATTTTCAACAAATAGAAAGTGAGCAACAAAAGAATCCATCAGGCACCAGAAGAAAGCAAATAATAAAAATTAGAGCTGAACTAAAAGAATTAGAGAACAGAAAAACAATTGAAAGAATTAACAAAGCCAAAAGCTGGTTCTTTGAAAAAATTAACAAAATTGAGAAACCATTGGCTAGACTGACTAAAGAAATACAGGAAAGGAAACAACCCAAATAAGAAACGAGAAGGGCCACATCACAACAGACCCAAGCGAAATTAAATGAATCATATCAGATAATTACGAAAAAGTGTACTCTAACAAATTTGCAAACCTAGAAGAAATGGATGAATTCCTGGAAAAACACTACCAACCTAAACTAACACAATCACAAGGAGAACAACTAAATAGACCCATAACAAAAAAAGAGATTGAAACGGTAATCAAAAAACTTCCAACAAAAAAAAGTCCTGGCCCGGATGGCTATACTGCAGTTTTACCAAACTTTCAGAGAAGAGTTAACACCACTACTACTAAAGGTATTTCAAAGCATAAAAAATGACAGAATACTACCTAACTCATTCCATGAAGCCACCATACCCCTGATACCAAAACTAGGTAAAGACATCACAAAAAAAAGAAAATTACAGACCTATATCCCTCATGAACATAGACGCAAAAATCCTCAACAAAATTCTAGCCGATAGAATTCAACAACATATCAAAAAAATAATTCACCACGACCAAGTGGGATTTATACCAGGTATGCAAGGTTGGTTTAATATTAGAAAAACCATTAATGTAATCCACCATATAAATAAAACAAAAGACAAAAACCACATGATCTTATCAATTGATGCAGAAAAGGTATTTGACAAAGTCCAACACGCATTTATGATAAAAACTCTTACCAAAATAGGAATTGATGGAAAATTCCTCAACATAATAAAGGGCATCTATGCAAAGCCAACAGCCAACATTACTCTCAATGGAGAGAGCCTGAAAGCATTTCCCTTGAGAACGGGAACCAGACAAGGATGCCCTTTATCACCGCTCTTATTGAACATTGTGCTAGAAGGCCTAACCAGAGCAACTAGGCTAGACCAAGAAATAAAGGGCATCCGGATTGGCAAGGAAGAAGTAAAATTATTTGTATTTGCAGATGACATGATCTTATACACAGAAAACCCAAGGGAATCCTCCAGTTGTCTCTCTTTGGCTCATTCCAGCTCCATTCGGCTCCATTCAGCTCGAATCTGGTCGATTTGAATTGATTGGGCTTGATTGGGATTGATTGGGCTCGACTCAGCCCTATATGTCCCTATTCGGTGCTATTCTGTTCTATTCAACTCTTTTCTAGTCTATTCATCTCGGTTTGACTGCATTTGACTCCATTCCACACCGTTCTATGCTCTTCTATTCTACAGAACCCTATCCCGCCCTAGTCTTTCCTCATCTAGTCTCTTCTTTTCGATTCTGTTGTATTGGATTCTCGTTTTCTCTGTTCTCTATTCCATCCTATGCTACTCTACCATACCCTACACGAAACTAAGCTATCCTGACTTATCCTCTTCTATTCTATTGGATTCTGTTTTCTCTGTTCTACCATATGCTACCCTACCTTATGACACGCTACTGTACCATACCCTACTCCATAGGGGTACTCAATAAGGGTACTAGTTTGGAAAAGGGACTACCTAAGGCAAGGGTACTAGTTCAGGCTACTAGTTAGGGCCACTGTACTAGTTAAGAGTACTAGTTAATGGACGGGTACTAGTTAAGGCTACTAGGAAGGCAAGGTACAAGTGAAGGCTACAACTTCAGGCAAGAGTATTAGTTTAGGCTACTAGTTGATGCAAGAGTACAAGTTCATACTACTAGTTAAGGCCAGGGTACTAGTTCAGGCAACTGGTAAAGGCAAGGGTAGTAGTTATGGGTACCGATAAGGCCAGGGTACTAGTTAAGACTCCTAGTTAATGCCAGAGTACTAGTTGAGGCAAGGGTACTAGTGACGGCCAGGGTAATAGTTAAGGCTGAGCTACTAGTCCATGCAAGGCTACTACTTAAGGGAACTATTTAAGGTTTGGGTACTAGTTAAGAGCACTAGTAAGGCAAGGGTAGACGTTAAGACTGTTCCTTAAGGCAAGGCGACTAGTTAAGGGCACTAGTTATGACAAGGCTTCTAGTTCCGAATACTAGTTAGGGCCACTGTACTAGTTAAGAGTACTAGTTAAGGCTACTAGTAAGGCAAGGAACGAGTTAAGGCCACTACTTCAGGCAAGAGTACTAGTGTTGTCTACTAGTCGATGCAAGGGTACATGTTAATCCTACTGGCTAAGTACAGGTTGCTAGTTAAGGCAACTGGTTAAGGCAAGGGTAGTAGTTCTGGGTACTGATAAGGCCAGGGTACTAGTTCAGACTACTAGTTAATGCCAGGGTACTAGTTGAGGCAATGGTACTAGTTAAGGCTGGGCTACTAGTCCTTGCAAGGCTACTACTTAAGGGTACTATTTAAGGTTTGGCTACTAGTTAAGAGTACTAGTAAGGTAAGGGTAGACATTAAGACTGTTCCTTAAGTCAAGGCGACTAGTTAAGGGTACTAGTTACGACAAGGCTTCTTGTTCAGAATACATGTTAGGGCCACTGTACTAGTTAAGAGTCCTAGTTAAGGCCACCAGTTCAGGCAAGAGTACTAGTTAAGTCTACTCGTCGATGCAAGGGTACATGTTAATCCTACTGGCTAACTCCAGGCTGCTAGTTGAGGCAACTGGTTAAGGCAAGGGTAGTAGTTATGGGTACTGATAAGGCCAGGGTACTAGTTAAGACTACTAGTTAATGCAAGCGTACTAGTTAAGGGTACTTGTTGAGGCAAGGGTAGCCATTAAGACTATTCCTTAAGGCAAGGCTCCTAGTTAAGGGTACTAGTTAGGACAAGGCTACCAGTTCAGGATACTAGTTAGGGGCACTGTACTAGTTAAGAGTACTAGTAAAGGCACGGGAGCTAGTTAAGGCTGCTAGTTAAGGCAAGGTACAAATTAAGGCCACTGCTTAAGGCAAGAGTACTAGTTAAGGCTACTAGTTGATGCAAGATTACAAGCGAATACTACTAGTTAAGGCCAGGGTAGTAGTTAAGACTACTAGTTAATGCAAACATACTAGTTAAGGGTACTTGTTGAGGCAAGGGTAGCTATTAAGACTATTCCTTAAGCTAAGGCCCCTAGTTAAGGGTACTAGTTAGGACAAGGCTACCAGTTCAGGATACTAGTTAGGGGCACTGTACTAGTTGAGAGTACTAGTAAAGGCACGGGTGCTAGTTAAGGCTGCTAGTAAAGGCAAGAGTACTAGCTAAGGCTACAAGTTGATGCAAGATTACAAGCGAATACTACTAGTTAAGGCCAGGGTACTAGTTAAGGCAACTGGTTATGGCAAGGGTAGTAGTTCTGGGTACTGATACGGCCAGGGTACTAGTTCAGACTACTAATTAATGCGAGGGTACTAGTTAAGGGTACTAGTTAAGGCTGCCAGTGAAGGCCAGGGTCTGAGTTAAGGCTACTTGAGAGGCCAGGGTACTAGTGAAGGCAAGGCTACTAGTTAAGGGTACTAGTTTAGAGAAGGCTACTAGTTCAGGATACTAGTTAGGGGCACTGTACTAGTTAAGAGTACTGGCTAAGGCACAAGTACTAGTTCCGGCCCCTACTTAAGGCAAGAGTACTAGTTAAGGCTACCATTTGATGCAAGTTTACAAGTTGATACTTCTAGTTAAGGCCGGGGTACTAGTTAAGGCAACTGGTTAAGGCAAGGGTACTAGTTAAGGCAAGGCTACTAGTTAGGGGTAGTAGTTAAGGCTTGGCTACTAGTTAAGGGTACTAGTAAGGCAAGGGCAGACATTAAGACTATTAAAGCAAGGCTACTAGTTAAGGGTACTAATTCAGACAAGGCTACTAGTTCAGGCTACTGGTTCGGGCCACTCTACTAGTTAAGAGTACTTGTTAAGGTACAGGAACTAGTTAAGGATACTAGTTAAGGCAAGGTACAAGTTAAGGCTAATGCTTAAGGCAAGACTACATCTTTAGGCTACTAGTTGATTCAAGGGTACAAGTCAATAGTAGTAGTTAAGACCAGGGTACCCGTTAAGGGAGCTGGTTAAGGCAGGGGTAGTACTTATGGGTACTGATAAGGCCAGGGTACTAGTTAAGACTACTAGTTAATGCAAGGGTACCAGTTAAGGGTACTAGTTGAGGCAAGGGTACTAGTGAAGGCCAGGGTACTAGTTAAGGCTACTGGTGAGGGCCAGGGTACTAGTTAAGGCAGGGCTACTATTTCAGGGTACTATTTTTTTTTAGTAAGGCAAGGGTAGACGTTAAGACTATTACTTAAGACAAGGCTACTAGTTAAGGGTACTAGTTCAGACAAGGCTACTAGTTCAGGATACTAGTTAAGGCAATGGAAGTAGTTCAGATTCAGAATTGAGGGTACTCTTCAAGGCAAGGGTACTCTTCAAGGCTAGTTGTCTAGCCTACTGATCTATACCACTAGTCGGACTAGTCTAGCTGACTTGTCTAGGCTACTAACTAGACTTCTCCTGTCTACTCTACTGTAGTCTACTTTCGTCTACCTTAGTCTACCCTATCAAAAACCACTCTACCCTAACCTTTTCAAATCTATTCAATTTGTTTTGATTCAAAGCATTTCAATGTGATTGGACGCGATGATGCTTGAATCGGCTCAGACGGCACCATCAGCTAGGGGGTTAGGGTTGTTTTTGTTAGGCGGTTAGGGTTGTGTGTTAGGGGGTTAGGGTTGCTTTTGTTAGGGGATTAGGGTTGTTTGTTCGAGGGTTAGGGTTGTTTTTGTTAGGGGGTTAGGGTTGTGTTTGGGGGTTAATTTTGTGTTTCTTAGGGATTTAGGGTTGCGTTTGTTAGCGGGTGAGGGTTGTGTTTGTTAGGGGGTTAGTGTTGTTTTTGTTAAGGGTTAGGTTTGTTTGTTGTTAAGGGTTTAGGGTTGTTCGTTGTTAGGGGGTAGGGTTGTTTGTTGTTAGGGCGTTAGGGTTGTTTGTTGTTAGGGAATTAGGGTTGTTTCTTAGAGGGTTAGGGTTGTTATTTTAGGTGCTTAGGACTGTTTGTTGTTGGGGGTTAGGGTTGTTTGTTGTTAGGGGTTTAGGGTTCTTACTTAGGGGGTTAGGGTTTTTTTTGCTACGAGTTTAGGGTTGTTTTTTAGGAGGTTAGGGTTGTTTTTGTTAGGGGTTAGACTTGAGTTTGTTTCGGGGTTAATGTTGTGTTGGTTAGGGTGCTAGAGTTGTGTCTGTTAGGGGGTTAAAATTTTTTGTTCTTAGGGGGTTAGGGTTGTTTGTTCTTAGGGGGTTAGGGTTGTTTGTTGTTAGGGGGTTAGGGTTGTTTGTTGTTAGGGGGTTAGGGTTGTTTGTTGTTAGCAGGTTAGGGTTTGTTTTTAGGGGGTTAGGACTGTTTGTTGTTAAGGGTTTAGGGTTGTTCGTTGTTAGGGGGTAGGGTTGTTTGTTGTTAGGGCGTTAGGGTTGTTTGTTGTTAGGGAATTAGGGTTGTTTCTTAGGGGGTTAGGGTTGTTATTTTAGGTGCTTAGGATTGTTTGTTGTTAGGGGGTTAGGGTTGTTTGTTGTTAGGGGTTTAGGGTTCTTACTTAGGGGGTTAGGGTTTTTTTGTTACGGGTTTAGGGTTGTTTTTTAGGAGGTTAGGGTTGTTTTTGTTAGGGGTTAGATTGAGTTTGTTTCGGGGTTAATGTTGTGTTGGTTAGGGTGCTAGGGTTGTGTCTGTTAGGGGGTTAAAGTTGTTTGTTGTTAGGGGGTTAGGGTTGTTTGTTGTTAGGGGGTTAGGGTTGTTTGTTGTTAGGGGGTTAGGGTTGTTTGTTGTTAGAGGGTTAGTGTTGTTTGTTGTTGGGGGTTAGGGTTGTTTTTGTTAGGGAGTTATGGTTGTTTGTTGTTAGGGGGTCAGGGTTGTTTGTTGTTAGGTGGTTAGGTTTGTTTGTTGTTGGGGGTTAGGGTTGTGTTTGTTAGGGGGTTAGGGTTGCTTTTTTTAGGGGGTTAGGGTTGTTCGATGTTAAGGGTTTAGGGTTGTTTGTTGTTGGGGATTAGGGTTGTTTGCTGTTACGGATTTAGGGTTGTCTTTGTTGGGGGTTAGGGTTGTTTGTTGTTCGGGGGTTAGTGTTGTGTTTGTTAGGCGGTTAGGGTTGTTTTTGTCAGAGGTTTAGGGTTGTGTTTGTTTGGGGGTTAATGTTGTGTTTGTTAGGGGGTTACGGTTGTTTGTTGTTAGGGGGTTAGGGTTGTTTGTTGTTAGGTGGTTAGGTTTGTTTGTTGTTAGGGGGTTAGGGTTGTGTTTGTTAGGGGGTTAGGTTTGCTTTTGTTAGGGGGTTAGGGTTGTTCGATGTTAAGGGGTTAGGGTTTGTTTTTAGGGGGTTAGGGTTGTTTGTTGTTAGGGGATTAGTGTTGTTTGTTGTTATGGGGTTAGGGTTGTTTGCTGTTGGGGGTTAGGGTTGTTTTTGTTAGTGGGTTAGCGTTGTTAGGGGGTTAGGGTTGTTTGTTGTTAGGGGGTTAGGGCTGTTTGTTAGGGGGTGCGGGTTGTTTTTGTTAGGGGTTTAGGGTTGTTTGTTAGGAGGTTAGCGTTGATTTTCTTGGGGGGTTATGGTTGTGTTTGTTTGCGGGTTAATGTTGTGTTTGTTAGGGTGTTAGGGTTGTGTTTGTTAGGGGTTAGAGTTGTTTGTTGTTAGGGGGTTAGGGTTGTTTGTTGTTAGGTGGATAGGGTTGTTTGTTGTTAAGGGGTTAGGGTTGTTTGTTGTTAGGGGGTTAGTGTTGTTTGTTGTTAGGGGGTTAGGGTTGTTTTTGTTAGGGAGTTAATGTTGTTTTTGTTACAGGGTTAGGGTTGTTTGTTGTTAGGGGGTTAGGGTTGATTGTTAGGGGGTTAGGGTTGTGTTTGTTAGGGGGTTAGTGTTATTTGTTAGGGGGTTAGTGTTGTTTGTTAGGGGTTTACGGTTGTTTTTGTTAGGGTGTTAGGGTAGTTTGTTGTTAGGGGTTAGGGTTGTTTGTTGTTAGGGGGTTAGGATTGTGTTTGTTAGAGGGTTAAGGTTGTTTTTGTTAGGGGGTTAGGGTTGTTTGTTGTTAGGGGGTTAGGGTTGTTTTTTGTTAGGGGCTTAGGATTGTTTGTTGTTCGGGGGTCAGGGTTGTTTTTTAGGGGGTTAGGGTTGTTTGTTAGAGGGTTAGGGTTGTTTTTGTTAGGGGGTTAGGGTTGTTTGTTGTTAGGGGGTTAGTGTTGTTTGTTGTTGGGGGTTAGGGTGAAGTTTCAGTTAATCGTCAGGGTTTGGGTTAAGGTTAGAGTAGGGTTAAGGTTAGTGTTCGGGTTAGGTATAGAGTTAGGTTTTGGGTAGGGGTAAGGTTAGGATTAAGGCTAGGTTTATGGTAAAGGGTAGGGCTAGCTTAGGGTTAGAGTTAGTGCTAGGGTTAAGGATTATGGTTATGGTCAGGTTTAGAGTTATTGTTAGGGTTAGGGTAGAGTTAAGGTTAGGGTTAAGTTTAGGGTTAGAGAAAGGGTTAGGTTTAGGTCTGGGTTAGGTGTAGCATGCGGGATAGGGTTAGGGTCAGGGGTTCATGGGAGGGTTACTGTTAGGTTTACATTAAGCTGATGTTTTAGGGTGTTAAGGTTAGGGCTAGGGTTAGCATTAGGTTTAGGGTTACTGCTAGAGTTAGGGGATAGTTAAGGGTTAGCTTTAGTTTTAGGGTTACGGTTAGCCTTAGGTTTAGGGTGAAGTTTAGTTTAAGGATGAGGGTGAGGGTTAGGTTTAGGCATTTGGGTTAAGGTTAGGGTTAGGTTTAGGGTTGGGCTTAGTGTTAGGATTAGGGTTAGGTGTTTGGGTTAATGTTAGGGTCAGGTTTAGGGTTAGGTGTTTGGGTTAATGTTAGGGTCAGGTTTAGGGTTAGGGCTACGGCTAGGGTAAAGTTTATTTTAAGGGTGAGAGTTGAGCTTAGGGTTAGCGTTAGGGGGTAAGGTTAAGGTTAGGATTAAGGTTAGGGTTAAGGTTAGGATTAGAGTTAGGGTTAGGGTAAGTGTTAGGTTTAAGTCTTGCTTAGGTTTAGGACTAGGCTATGGTTAGAGATAGGGTTGGGTTAAGGATTGGGGTTAGGTTTCGATGTTAGGGTGAGGGTTAGTGCTAGGTTTCCATTTAAGCTGAGTGTGTAGGGTAAGTTTTAGGGTTAGAGTTGGAGTTAGGGTCAGGGTTAGGGTTAAGTTTAGGGTTAGGGTTAGGTTTATGGTTAGAATTAGGGTTAGGGTTAGAGTTTGGGGGAGATTTAGTGTTATGTTTAGTTTTAGGGTTCGGGTTAGGGTGAAGTTTATGTTAAGCGTGACGTTAGGGGTTAGGGTTAGTTTTAGGGCTAGGGTTATGTTTAGGGTTAGTGTTAGTTTTGCTTAGGATTAGGCTTTGAATGAAGTTAGGGTAGGGTTAGGGTTGTGATTAGAGTGAAATTTTGGTTAAAGTAAGGGTTCGGTTTATGATTAGGTTTAGAGTTAGACTTAGGGTTAGTGGTTAGGGTTAGGTTAGGGTTAAGGTTAGGTTTAGGCTAAGGATTAGGGCTAGAGTTAGGGTTAGGGGTGAGTGTTTTGGTTAGGTTTAGGGTAGGGTTATAATTAGAGTTAAGTTCAGGGTTAGGGTAAGAGTTAGAGTTACATTTACATTTAAGGTGAGTTTTTTGGGTAAGTGTTACGGTTAAGTTTAGGGTTAGGTTGAGGGCTAGGGTTCGGGTGAGAGTTAGGGTTAGGGGTTAGGGTTAGGTTTAAGTATATGGTAAGGTTAAATTTAGGGTTAAGTTTAGGTTAGGGTTAGGGTCAGGGTTAGGATTAGGATTAGGTTTAGGATGAGTGTTAGGGTCAAAGTTATTGTAAGGGTTAGTTTTAGGGGTACAGGTGGGCCAAGGTTAAGGTTGGGGTTAGGTTTAGGGGTAGGGTTAGGGTTAAAGTTAGGGGTAGCTTTAGGTTAGGGATAAGGTGAAGTTTAAGATAGGGTGAGGGTTAGGGTTAGGGTTATGGCTAAGGTTTGGGTTAGTTTTCAGGTTAGTGTTAAGGTTATGTTTAGGGTTAGGGTTAAGTTTTTGGGTTCCTTTTTTTTAGCTTTAGGGTAGGGTTAGGTTTTAACCTAGGTTTAAATTTAGTTTTACATTTAGGGTTAGGGTTACGGTTAGTGTTAGGCGTTATGGTTGGGGTTTGGTTTAGGTTTAGGGTTGGATAGGGTTAGGATTATGGTTATGGTAAGGTGTTAGGAGTTAGAGGTGTAGTTTAGGGTTAGGGTTTGGGTGAAGATTCCGGTTAGGTGGTTCTGGTCATGGTTAGGTTTGGTTTAGGGTTAGTGTTAGGTTTATGATTAGGTTTAGGGTTAGTGTTAGAGTTAGGGTTAGAGTTAGCGTTATGTTTTGGGATAGGCTTTGGTGTTAGGGGTTAGGTTTTGTTCTAGGGTTAGGGTTATCATTAGGGCTTAGGGGTTCTGGTTAGGGTTAGGGTTAGGGATAGCATTAGGGTTAGTGTTGGGGGATACAGTTAGGGGTTAGGGTGAGGGTTAGGTTTAGGTTTAGCGTTAAAGTGAGGGTTTAGGGCAACTGTTATTGTTAGGGTTAGAGTTCGAGTTAGGGTTAGGGTTAGTGTTAGGCTTACGGTAGGAGTTAGGGTTAGGGCTAGAGATAGAGTTAGGGTTAGGGTAGTGGTATGGTTAGGCTTAAGGCTAGGTTTACAGTACAGGGTAGGGCTAAGCTAGGTTTAGGGTCAGGTTTAGAGTTAGTGTTAGTGCTAGGGTTTAGGATTAGTTTTAGGGTGAGGGCTAGAGTCATAGTTAGAGTTAGCGTTAGGGTTTGGGTTCGGGCTAGGGTTAGGGTCAGGTTTAGAGTCAGTGTTAGTGCTAGGGTTTAGGATTAGTTTTAGGGTGAGGGTTAGAGTCATAGTTAGAGTTAGCGTTAGGGTTTGGGTTCGGGCTAGGGTTAGGGTTAGAGTTAGGGTTAGGGTTTAAGGTTTTGTTTAAGTTCGTGGTAGGGTTAAGGTTAGGTAATGGTTAGGGTCAGGGTTAGGATTAGTATTAGCTTTAGGTTGAGGGTTAGGGCCAGAATTATTGTAAGGGTTAGGTTTAGGGTTACAGATGGGTTAATGTTAAGGTTACAGTTAGGTTTAGAGGTAGGGTTAGGGTTAAAGTTAGGGTTACCTTCAGGTTAGTGATAGGGCGAATTTTAAGATAGGTTGACAGTTACGGTTACACTTAGGTTTAAATTTAGAGTTAGTGCTAGGGTTTAGGGTTAGGGTTAGTGTTAGTTTTAGAGTTATTGTTAGGCTTAGGATAGGGTTAGGGTAGAGTAAAGGTTAGGCTTATGGTTAAGGTTAGGGTAAGGGTTAGGTTTAGGTGAGGGTTAGAGCCAAAATTAGTTATAGGGTTAAGGTTAGGGAAAGGGTTAGGGGTCCGTGTGAGTGTTAGTGTTAGGTTTCCAGTTATGCTGTTGTTTTCGGGTGTTACGGTTAGGGTCAGGGTTAGAGTTAGGGATAGGGTTAGGTTTAGGTTTAGAGTTAGAGTGAGGGGATAGTTTAGGGTTAGGTTTAGTTTTACGATTTGGATTAGGCTTAGGTTTAGGGTGAAGTTTAGGTTAAGGATGAGGGTTAGGGTTGGGGTAGTGTTTGCTTAGGTGTTTGGGTTAAGGTTAGGGTCAAGTTAGGGTTAGGTTTAGGTTTAGTGTTAAGGTTAGGGTTAGGGTTAGGATTAGCAGTTTTTCAGTAGAAGCCATACGTTTGCAAGAGCAAATGAAAAATTCATTGCAGGAAAGAGGAAGGAAAGAAAGTTTCTCTACTTCTCCCTGCTTTGCTCAGAGGACTGGATGAAGTCAGGGAGTTCTCCCTTCCACTGAGAAACACACAGGATGCTGTTCCCTCTGTGCTCTCTTATTTGGAAAAGAGTCTGCAGTTCCACACTTTGAACTGTGGAAAGGCACTGGGGTTTGTTAGGGTTTCCCCAGGCACTTTGTTTTCTCTGGGCCAAAAAAAGCCTTCACAATAGCTTAAAGCATACTCGTTCCACTTCCAGAATACAGCTACCGCAAGGCAGTTCTCCAGAGGAAAACTTCCCTTTGCAAAGGGGAGATTTGCCGAGCTCACTACGGGAAAGCGAAACCGAAAGACTGTTTTCTCCTTCTAACTGTTTTCGTCAGAGGAATAGATGAAGTCACAGTGTTCTTTTTTTCACTGAGATGCACAAAATCTGATGTTGCCTCTGAGCTTTGTTCTTGGCAAATAACTGAAACTGACATACATTCATGTGGGGAAACACACGGCTTTGCTAGGATTTCTCTAGGCAATGTGTTTTCCCTAGGCCTCACTGTACAAACAGTATCTCGTCAGGGCAACACTGCATAAGATTTACTCTGCCAGGAGAGAGTTACTGCTTTGTAGTTTGTGCTAGGAATCCTCTTTCGGCAAGTGCGAAATGACCAAATTCAGACAGAAAAGAGAATACGAAAAGACCTTTTCTCCCTGGGTGCTTTCCGAATATGTTAAAGCTAAAACTATGGAGTTGCTCCTCTGGAAGGATACATGCACTGCGATGTAGTTTTTCAGAAGAAGCCTTGCGTTTCCAAGAGCAAATGAGGAATTCATTGCAGAAAAGAGGAAGGAAAGAAAGTTTCTCTCCTTCTGCCTGCTTTGCTCAGAGAACTGGATGAAGTCAGGGAGTTCTCCCTTCCACTGAGAAACAGGCAGGCTGCTGTTGCCTGTGCGCTCTCTTATTTGGAAAAGAGTCTGCAGTTACACACTTTGAACTGCGGAAAGACACCAGGGTTTGATAGGATTTCCCCAGGCGCTTTGTTTTCCCTGGGCCAAAACGAGCCTTCACAACAGCTTAACGCCAGCACTGCATATTCGTTCCTCATCCAGAAAACGACTACCATGAGTCATTTCTCTCTAAGCCTAACCCTAAACCGAATCCTAAGCATAACACTAAACCTAACCATTAACCTGACCCTAACATTAACCCAAACACCTATCCCTAATACTAACCCTAACCCTCATCCTTAACCTAATCTTCACCCAAAACCTAAACGTAAACCTAACCCTAAAGCAAAATTAACCCTAAACTATGCCCTAACCCTAAATCTAACCCTAACCCTAAGCCTAACCCTAGCCCTAACACCCTAAAACACCAGCTTAAGTATAAACCTAACACTAACAACCACACGAACCTCTAACTCTTTCCCTAACCCTAACCTATCCCTAATCCTAACCTAAACCTGACCTAAACCTAACCTGTACCGTATGCCTAAACTTAACCCTAACCCTAAATCTACCGTAACACTAACCCTAAACGTAGCAATAACTCTAAACTTGACCCTAACCCTAACCCTAAACCCTAGCACTAACCCTAACTCTAACCCTAACCCTGACCCTAACCTAGCACAACCCTTTACCGTAAACCGAGCCTTAACCCTACCTTACCCCTACCCTAAACCTAACCCTAACACGAACCTTAAACCTAACTCTAACCTTAACCCTAACTCTCACTATTTTCTGGAACTTCACCCTAACCCTAACTCTAACCCTAACCTTAACAATTAACCTAAACCAAACACTTAAATGTAAACCTAACCCTAACCATCACCCTAGCCTTAACCATTTCTGCAACCCTAAACCTAACGCTCTCCCTAACCTTATTCCTAACCCTAACCCTAATACGAACAGTAACTCTAATCTAACCCTACCACTAACCCTAAATTTAAGCCTACCCTAACCAAAAACCTAACCCTAACACCCTAAACCTAACATCTGACACTAACTAAAACCCTAACCCTTATCCTAACCCTCGTCTGAACCCTCACCCTTAACCTAAACTTCATACTAACGCTAAACCTAAACCTAACCCTAAACATAACACCAACCCTAAACCGAACCCTAAACCTAACCTTAATACTAACCTGAACACAAACCCAAACTCTAGCCCTAACAATAAAAATAACCCTCACCCTATCCTAAACATCCAAATCCTAAACCTAAACCTAACCCAAACCCTATCCTTAAACATAACTCTAACCATAACGCTAGGCCAAATGTAACCCTAAACCTAACCCTTACAATAGCCGTGAACTTAACCCTAAACTTAATCCTAACCCTAGACCTAAACCTAACCCTAACCCTAACTCTAGCCTTGACCCTAAATTGAACACTAACTCTAACCATAAACCCGCACCTAAACCTAAATATTGCCCTACACCTAACCATAACCCTAAACCTAACCCTAACTCTAACCCTAATGATGACACTTAACCTAAACCCTCACCTAAACTGTAAAACTAACCGTAACCCTCACCCTAACCCCTAACCGTATCCCCCAACCCTAACCCTAATGCTATCCGTAACCCTACCCCTAACACTAACCTGAACCCCTGAGCCCTAACGATAACCCTAACCCTAACCCAAACCCTAACCCCTAACACCGAAGCCTAACCCAAAACTTAATCCTAACTCTCACCCTAACTCGAACACTAACCTGAAACCTAATCATAAACCTAACCGTAACCCTAAACCAAACCTAACCATGGTGAGAACCACAATGCTTTACCAGAACCCTCACCCACCCCTAACCCTAAACTACACTTCTAACCCCTAACAGCTTACCATAACCATAATCCTAAGCATACACAACCCTAACCATAAACCTAAACCTCACCCCAAACACAAGGCCTTAACCCTAACCCTAAACATAACCTTAACACTAACCCAAAAACTAACCCAAACCTTAGCCATAACCCTAACCCTCACCCTATCTTAAACTTCACCCTATCCCTAACCTAAAGCTAACCCTAACCCTACCCCTAAACCTAACCCTAACCTTAACCTTGGCCCACTTGTAACCCTAAACCTAACCCTTACAATATCTCTGACCCTAACCCTCACCCTAAACCTAATCCTAACCCTGACCCTAACCCTAACCTAACCTTAACCTAACATTAAGGCTACCATAAACTTACACCTAACCCTAACCTCTAACCCTAACTCTAACTGTAACCCTAGCCCTAGCCCTAACAGTAACACCCAAAACACTCAACTGTAAGTGTAATTCTAACTCTTACCCTAACCCTATACTTAACCCTAAAAATAACCCTACCCTAAACCTAACTGAAACAATAACCCCTAACCCTAACTCTAAACCTAATCATTAGCCTAAATCTAAACTTAACCTTAAACCTAAACCTAAACACTCACCCTAACTCTAACCCTAACCCTAAACCCAAAACAAATCCTCACCCTTAACCAAAATTTCATCCTAACCATAACGCTAAACCTACCTTAACATCATTCAAACACTAACCCTAACCAAAACTAAAACTGACCCTAACACTAACACTAACCCCAACCCTAAACCTAAACATAAGCCTTACCCTGACCCTAACATGAACCCTAACCCCTAACCCTAAACCTCATAATTAAAATAAACTTCACGCTAACCCTAACCCTAAAACTAAAAAAAAACCTAAACATGACACTAAATCTCCACCTAACCCTGACCCTAACCCTAATCCTAAGCATAAACCTAACCCTAACACTAACTCTAACCCTAACCCTAACTAACACCCTAAAACATTAGCTTAACTGTAAACCTAACACTAACCGTCATACGAATCCCTAACCCTTCCCCCAATCCTAACCCTATCCCTAATCCTAGCCCGAACTCTGAACTAAACCTAACCCTTCCCCTAACCCTAAAATTAACCCTAACATTAACTCTAACCTAACCCTAAACTTAAGCCTAACAATAACTCTAAACTTGACCCTAACCCTAACCCTAAACGCTAGCACTAACTCTAACTATAAACGTAACCCTAACCCTAACCCAGCACTACCCTTTACTGTAAACCTAGCCTTCACAGTAACCTTACCCCTACCGTAACCCTAACCCTAAACCTAACCCTGACACTAACCTTAACCCTAACTCTAACCTTAACCCTAATACTCACTATTAACTGAAACTTCACCCTAACCCTAACTCTAACTCTAACCCTAACCATAACAATTAACCTAAACCCTCTC
Organism: Loxodonta africana; assembly: GCF_030014295.1. Lineage (NCBI taxonomy): Eukaryota > Metazoa > Chordata > Mammalia > Proboscidea > Elephantidae > Loxodonta > Loxodonta africana. The sequence continues at coordinate 376,340 of NW_026974840.1, forward strand.
CTTAACTGTAAACCAAACACTAACACACACCCTAACCCTTAACCATGTCCCCAATCCTAAACCTAATGCTATCCCTAAACTTATCCCTAACCCTAACTCTAACACGAAGAGCAACCCTAATCTAATCCTAACCCTAACATTAACCTTAAACTTAAGACTAGCCTAACCATAAACCTAAACCTAACACCCTAAACCTAATGTCTAACATTATAATTCTAACCCTAATCCTAACCCTTATCTTAACCCTCACAGTTAACCTGAACTTCACACTAATACTAACCCTATATGTAAATCTAACCCTAAACATAGCCCCTAACCCTAATCCAAACCCTAAACCTAACCTTAAAACTAACGTGAACACAAACCCAAACTCTAGCCCTAACCATAAAAATAACCCTCACCCTAGCCTAAACATCATCCAAACCCTAACCCTAACCTTAATCCTAACCTAAACCTAACCAAAACCCTTACCTTAAACCTAACTCTAACCATAACACTAGTCCATCTGAAACCCTAAACCTAACCCTTACGATAGCCCTGAACCTAACCCTAACCCTAAACATAATCGTAATCCTAAACCTAACCCTAACACTAAACTTGACCCTAAATAGAACACAAGCTCTGACCCTAAATAGAGCACTAACTCTAACCCTAAACTTGGACGTAAACCTAAATATTACCCTACAACTAACCCTAACCATAAACCTAACCCTAACTCGAACTCTAACCCTAATCATAACACTTACCCTAAACCCTCACCTTAACTGTAAAACTAACCGTAGCCTTCACTCTAACCCCTAACCGTAGCCCCCAACCCTAACCCTAATGCTAACCCTAGCCCTAACCACAACACTAACCTGAAACCCCTAAGCCATAAAGATAACACTAACCCTAACCCAAACCCTAACCCATAACACCAAAACCTAACCCAAACCTTAACACTATCCCTCACCCTAACTCTAACACTAACCCGAAACCAAATCATAAACCTAACCCTAAAACTGAACCAAACTTAACCATAACCAGAACCACAATGCCTAACCGAAACCCTCACCCAAACCCTAACCCTTAACTACACCTCTACACCCTAACACCTTACCATAACCATAATCCTAACCCTACCCAACCCTAACCAAAAACCTAACCCTCACCCCAACCACAATGCCTAATACAAATCGTAACCCTAACTGTTACACTTAACTTAACCCTAACTTAAAATCTAACCCTAACCCTAAAACTAAACAGAACCCATAAACTTAACCCTAACCCTAAACATAAACTTAACACTAACCTGAAAACGAACCCAAACCTTAGCCATAACCCTAACCCTCACACTATCTTAAACTTCACCCTATCCCTAATCTAAAGCACACCTTAACTTTAACCCTAACCCTACCCCTAAACCTAACCCTAACCTTAACCTTGGCCCACCTGTAACCCTAAACCTAACCCTTACAATAACACTGACCCTAACCCTCACCTTCACCCTAATCCTAATCCTAACCCTGACCCTAACCCTAACCAAACCTTAACCCTAACTTTACTGTACCATAAACTTAAACCTAACCCTAACCCGTAACCCTAAATTTAAACCCAAGCCTAGGCCTAGCCCTAACACTAACCCTAACCCTAACCGTAACACTTACCCAAAACCCTCACCTTAACTGTAAACATAACTCTAACTCTTAACCTAACCCTAAATATAACCCTACCCTAAACCTAACCAAAACACTAACACCTAACTCTAAATCAAATCCTGATCTTTAGCCTAAACCTAACCGTAACTCTAAGCCTAACCCTAACCACTAACCCTAATTCTAACCCTAACCCTAAGCCTGATCCTAAACCGAACCCTAACCGTTACCCTAAACCTGACCCCAACATTAACCGAAACACTTAACCCTAACCCTAACCTTAACCCAAACACCTAACCCTAACACTAACCCTAACCCTCATCCTTAACCTAAACTTCACCATAAACCTAAGCCTAACCTTAACCCTAAAACTAAACCTAGCCCTAAACTATCCCCTAAATCTAGCCCTAAACCTAAACCTTATCCTAACCCTAACTACAACCCTGACCTAACCGTAACACCGTAAAACATCAGCTTAAGTGTACACCTAACACTAACCCTCACACGAACACCTAACCCTTTCCCTAGCTCTAACCCTATCCCTAATCCTAACCTTAACCCTGACCTAAACCTAACACTTACCCTAACGCTAAACTTAACCTTAACCTTAACTCTACCCTAAAACTAACAAAAACTCTAAACCTGACCCTACCTCTTACCCTAAACCCTAGCACTAGCTCTAACTCTAAACCTAACCCTAACCCTAAACTAGCCCTACCCTTTACCGTAAACCTAGCCTTAACCCTAACCTTACCCCTACCCTAACCCTAAACCTAACCCTAACACTAAACTTAACCCTAACTGTAATCTTAACCCTAACCCTTACCCTGACCCTGACTATTAACTGAAAATTCACCCTAAACCTAACCCAAACTCGAACTCAAACCCTAACTATAACACTTACCCTAAACCCTCACCTTAACTGTAAACCTAACCCTAACCCTCACCCTAACCACAACCCTCACCCTAACCCCTAACCGTATCCCCAACCCTAAACCTAATGCTATCCCTAACCCTATCCCTAACCCAAACATGAACATTCACCCTAATCTAACTGGAACGCTAACATTAACCCAACCCTAACCATAAACCTAACCTTAACATCCTAAATCTAACCTCTAACACTAACTATAATCCTAACCCTAATTCTAACTCTTATCCTAACCCTCACCCTTAACCTAAACTTCACACTAACCCTAAACCAAAATGTAACCCTAACCCTAAGTATAACCCCAACCCTAACCCGAACCCTAAACCTAACCTTAACGCTAACCTGAACACAAACCCAAACTCGAGCCCTAACCATAAAAAAACCCTCACCCTATCCTAAACTTCACCCAAACCCTAACACTAACCTTAACCCTAAACCTAAAGCTAACCCAAACCTTAACCATAAACCTACCTCTAACCATAACGCAAGTTTATTTGTAACCCTAAACCTAACCCTTACAATAGCCCTGAACTTAACCCTAAACCTAATCCTAGCCCTAGACCTAACCTGACCTAACTCTAACTGTAACCTTGACCCTAAAGAGAACACTAACTCTAACCCTAAACTTGGACCTAAACCTAAATCTTACCCTACACCTAACCCTAAACCTAAAAATAACTTTAACTCTAACCCTAATCATAACACTTATCCTAAACCCTCACCTTAACTGTAAAACTAACCGTAACCCTCACCCTAACCCCTAACTGTATCCCCCAAACCTAACCCTAATGCAATCCCTAACCTTAACCCTAAAACCAACCTGAAACCCCTGAGCCCTAATGATAACCCTAACTCTAACACAAACCCTAACCCCTAACACCAAAGCCTAATCCAAACCTTAACCCTAACTCTCACCCTAACTTTAACACTAACCCGAAACCTAATCATAAACTTAACCCTCACGCGAAACCAAACCCAACCTAACCAGAACCACAATTCCTAACTGGAACCTTCACCCAAACCCTAACCCTAAACTACACTTCTAACCACTAACACCTTACCATAACCCTAATCCTAGCCCTTATCCTAACCCTCACCCTTAACCTAAACTTCACACTAACCCTAAACCAAAGCGTAACCCGAACCCTACACATAACCCCTTACCCTAACCCGAACCCTAAACCTAACCTTAACACTAACCTGAACACAAAACCAAACTCTAGCCCTAACCACAAAAATAACCCTCAACCTATCCTAAACTTCATCCAAACCCTAACCCTAACCTTAACTGTAAACCTCAACCTAACCCAAACCCTAACCTTAAACCTAACTCTAACTATAACGCTAGTCCACCTGTAACCCTAAACCTAAGCCTTACAATAGCCCTGAACTTAACCCTAAAACTAATCCTAATCCTAACCCTAGACCTAATCCTAACCCTAACTCTAACCTTGACCCTAAATAGAACACTAACTCTCACCCTCAACCTGAAACTAAACCTAAATCTTACCCTACACCTAACCCTAACCCTAACCCTAACCCTAACTCTAACCCTAATCATAACACTTACCCTAAAACCTCACCTTAACTGTAAAACTAACCATAAAACTCACCATAACCCCTAAACGTATCACCCAACCCTAACCCTAATGCTAGCCCTAACACTAACCTGGACCCCTAAGCCCTAACGATAACACTAAACCTAACCCAAAACCTAACCGCTAACACCAAAGCCTAACCCAAACCTTAAACCTAACTCTCACCCTAACTCTAACACTAACCCAAAACCTAATCATAAACCTAACCCTAACCCTAAACCAAACCTAACCATGACCAGAACCACAAAGCCTAACTGGAACCCTCACCCAAACCCTAACCATAAACTACACCTCTAACCCCTAACACCTTACCATAACCATAATCCTAAGCCTAATCAACCGTGACACTAAAACTAACCCTCACCCCAACCACAACGCCTAACACAAACCATAACCCTAACCCTAACCGTAACACTAAACTTAACCCTAACCAAAAATCTAACCCTAACCCAGAACTAAACATAACCCGTAAACTTAACCCTATCCCTAAACATAACCTTAACACTAACTTGAAAACTAACCCGAACCTTAGCCATAACCCTCACCCTAACCCTCACCCTACCTTAAACTTCACCCACCCCTAACCTAAAGCTAACCCTAACTTTAACCCTAACCCTACCCCTAAACCTAACCCTAACCTTAACCTTGGCCCACCAGTCACCCTAAACCTAACCCTTACAATAACTCTGACCCGAAACCTCACCCTAAACCTAATCCTAATGCTAACCCTACCCTAACCTTAATCTTAACTTTAACCCTACCATAAAACTACACCTAACCCTAAACCCTAACCCTAACTCTAACGCTAACCCTAACCATAACACCTACCCAAAACCTTCATCTTAACTGTAAACGTAACTCTAATTCTTACCCTAACCCTAAACTTAAACCTAAATATAACCCTACCCTAAACCTAACCAAAACACTTACCCCTAACCCTAACTCTAACCCTAATCCTTAGCCTAAACCTAATCTTAACCCTAAACCTAACCCTAACCATTAACCCTAACTCTAACCCTAACCCTAACCCTAAACCGAACCCTCACCGTTAACCAAAATTTCACCCTAACCATAACCCTAAACCAACCCTAACTTTATTCAAGCCCTAACCTTAACCAAAACTAAAACAAACCCTAAACCTAACACTAACCCTACCCCTGACACTAACCTGAACCCTAACTCCTAATCCTTACCCTAACCCTCACGCTTAACATAAACTTAACCCTAACCCTATCCTAAAACTAAACATAACACTAAATCTTCCCCAACCCTGAACCTAACCAAATCCTAACCATAAACCTAAACCCTAAACTTAACCCTAACACTGACCCTAACTCTAACCATAATCCTAACCATAAAAATTACCCTACACACTCAGCTTAAATGGAAACCTACCACTAACCCACACCCTAACATCTAAACCTAAACCCAACCCTTAACCTAATCCTATCTCTAACCTTATCCTAGCCCTACACCTAAACATGACTTAATCCTAACACTTACCCTAAACCTAACCCTAAACCTAACCTTAACCTTAAACCTAATCCTAACCTTAACCCTAACCCTAACCCCTAACCCTAACCCTAAGCTTAACTCTCACCCTTAAATTAAACTTCACCCTAACCCTAATCCTAAACCAAACCCTAAACCTAACCCTATATCTTAAGCTAACATTAACACAAACACCTAACCCTAACGTGAAACCTAAACCTAACCTTAACCCAAACACTAACCCTTACCCTAACCCTCATCCTTAACCTAAACTTCACCCTAAACCTAAGCCTAACCCCAACCCTAAAACTAAACCTAACCCTAAACTATCCCCTGACTCTATCCCTAAACCCAAACCTAACCCTAACTCTAACTCTAACCCTAACCCTAACTGTAACACACTAAAACATCAGCTTAACTGTAAACCTAACACTAACCCTCATACGAACCCCTAACCCTTTCCCCACCCCTAAACCTATCCCTCATCCTAGCCCTAACCCTTACCTAAACCTAACACTTACTCTAACCCTAAACATAACCCTAAACTTAACTCTACCTTAACCCTAACCCTAAACCTAAAAATAACTCTAAACATGACCCTAACCCTGACCCTAATCCCTAGCACTAACTCTAACTCTAAAGCTAACCCTAACCCTAAGCTAGCCCTACCCTTTACCGTAAACCTAGCCTTAACCCTAACCTTACCCAAACCCTAACCCTAAACCTATACCTATCCCTAACACTAACCTTAACCCTACTCTAACCTTAACCCTAACCCTGACTATTAACTGAAACTTCACCTAACCCTAAGCCTAGCTGTAACTCTAACCCTAACCATAACAATTACCATAACCCTCACCTTAAGTGTAAACCTAGCCCTAACCCTAACCCTCAACCTAACCCTTACCCGTATCCACAACCCTAAACCTAACGCTGTCCCCAACTTTATCCCTAACTCTAATCCTAATACGAACAGGAACCCTAATCTAACCCTAATATTAACCCTAAATTCAACCCTACCCTAACCATAAATCTAACCCTAACACCCTAAAACTAACGTCTAACACTATCTTTACTCCTGACCCTATTTCTAGCCCTCACCCTTAACCTAAACTTCACACTAAACCTAAACCTAAACCTAACGCTAACCCTAAACATAACCCTTAACCCTAACCGAACCCTAAAACTTACCTTAACACTAACCTGAACATAAACCCAAACTCTAGCCCTAACCATAAAAATAACCCTCACCCTATCCTAAACTTCATCCAAACCCTAACCCTAACCTTAACCCTAAACCTGAACCTAACCCAAACCCTAACCTTAAACCTAAGTCTAACCATAACGCTAGTCGATCTGTAACCCTAAACCTAAGACTTATAATAGCCCTGAACCTAACCCTAAACCTTATCCTAATCCATACCCTAGACCTAATCCTTACCCTAACCCTAACTCTAACCTTGACCCTAAATAGAACACTAACCCTAACTCTAAACCTGGACGTAAACCTAAATCTTACCCTACACCTAAACCTAACCCTAACTCTAACTCTAACCCTAATCATAACACTTACCCGAAACCCTCACCTTAACTGTAAAACTAACCGTAACCTTCACTCTAACCCCTAACCGTATCCCCCAACCCTAACCAAAATGTTATCCCTAACCCTAACACTAATCTGAAACCCCTGAGCCCTAATGATAACCTTAACCCTAACTCAAACCCTAACCCCTAACACCAAAGCCTAACACAAACCTAAAGCCTCTCACCCTAACTCTAACACTAACCCGAAGTCTAATCATAAACCTAACCTAACCATGACCAGAACCACAACACCTAACCGAAGCCCTCACCCAAACCGAACCCTAAACTACACTTCTAACCCCTAACACCTTACCATAACCATAATCTTAACCCTACCCAACCCTAACCCTAAACCTAACCCTCACGCCAACCACAACGCCTAACACAACCATAAATCTAAGCCTAACCACATTAAACTTAACCCTAACCTAAAATCTGACCCTAACCCTAAAACTAAACAGAACCCTTAAACTTAACCCTCACCCTAAACGTAACCTTAACACTAACCTGAAAAACTCAAGCAAACCTTAGCCATAACCGTAACCCTCACGCTATCTAAAACTTCACCCTAACAACCTTAGGAGCCCTAATACAAGGCATAAACAGAATACAAAACATCAGCAAAAATGACGAAGAGAAACCAGACTACTGGGAGCTCCTAAAAATCAAACACCCATGCTCATCTAAAGATTTCACTAAAAGAGTAAAAAGATCACCTACAGACTGGGAAAGAATTTTCAGCTATGACATCTCCGACCAGCACCTGATCTCTAAAATCTATATGATTCTGTCAAAACTCAACCACAAAAAGACAAACAACCCTATCAAGAAGTGGGCAAAGGATATAAACACACACTTCACTAAAGACGATATTCAGGCAGCTCACCGATACATGAGAAAACGCTCTCGATCATTAGCCATTAGAGAAATGCAAATTAAAAGTATGATGAGATTCCATCTCACTCCAACAAGGCTGGCATTAATCCAAAAAACACAAAAGAATAAATGTTGGAGAGGCTGCGGAGAGATTGGAACTCTTATACACTGCTGGTGGGAATGTCAAATGATACAACCACTTTGGAAATCTATCTGGCGTTATCTTAAACAGTTAGAAATAGAAGTACCATACAACCCAGAAATCCCACTCCTCGGAATATACCCTAGAGAATTAAGAGCCTTCACACAAACAGATATATGCACACCCACGTTTACTGCAGCTCTGTTTACAATAACAAAAAGCTGGAAGCAACCAAGGTGTCCATCAACAGATGAATGGTTAAATAAACTGTGGTATATTCACACAATGGAATACTACGCATCAATAAAGAACAGTGACAAATCTGTGAAACATTTCACAACTTGGAGGAACCTGGAAGGCATTACGCTGAGCGAAATCAGTAAGAGGCAGAAGGACAAATATTGTATAAGACCACTATGATAAGATCTTGAGAAATATTATAAACTGAGAAGAACACATACTTTTGTGGTTATGAGGGGGGGAGGGAGGGAGGGTGGGAGAGGGTTTTTTACTGATTAATTAGATAAGAGCTGCTTTAGGTGAAGGGATGGACAATACTCAATACATGGAAGGTCAGCTCAACTGGACTGGACCAAAAGCAAAGAAGTTTTCGGGATAAACTGAAGGCTTCAAAGGTCAGCGGAGCAATGGCGGGGGTTTGGGGACCATGGTTTAAGGGGACTTCTAAGTCAATTGGCAAAATAATTCTATTATGAAAACATTCTGCATCCCACTGCGAAATGTGGCATCTGGGGTCTTAAATGCTAACAAGTGGCCATCTAAGATGCATCAATTGGTCTCAACCCACCTGGATCAAAGGAGAATGAAGAACACCAAGGTCACACGATAACTAAGAGCCCAAGAGACAGAAAGGGCCACACGAACCAGAGACCTACATCATCCTGAGACCAGAAGAACTAGTTGGTGCCTGGCCACAATCGATGACTGCCCTGACAGGGAGCACAACAGAGAACCCCTGAGGGAGCAGGAGATCAGTGGGATGCAGACCCCAAATTCTCATAAAAAGACCATACTTAATGGTCTGACTGAGACTAGAGGAGTCCTGGCGGTCATGGTCCCCAAACCTTCTGTTGGCACAGGCCAGGACTCCCGAAGACAACTCATCAGACATGAAAGGGACTGGACAGTGGGTAGGAGAGAGATGCTGATGAAGAGTGAGCAAATTATATCAGGTGGACACTTGAGATTGAGATGGCATCTCCTGTCTGGAGGGGGGATGGGAGGATAGAATGAGTTGGAAGCTGGCAAAATTGTCATGAAAGGAGAGACTGGAAGGGCTGACTCATTAGGGGGAGAGCAAGTGGGAGTACGGAGTAAGGTGTATAGAAACTTATCTGTGACAGTCTGACTTGATTTGTAAATGTTCACTTGAAGCTCAATAAAAGTTAATGAAAAAAAGAGAAAAAACTTCACTCTATCCTTAACCTAAAGCTAACTTTAAGCTATCGCTACCCCTAAACCTAACCCTAACCTTAACCTTGGCCCATCTGTAACCCTAAACCTAACCCTTACAATAACTCTGACACTAACCCTCGCCCGAAACCTAATTCTAGTCCTAACCCTGACCCTAACCCTAACCTAACCTTAACCCTAACTTTAAGCCTACCATAAACTTAACCTAAACCTAACCCCTAACCCAACTCTAACCCTAAACCTAGCCCTAACCCTAACCGTAACAGTTACCCAAAACCCTCACTTTAACTGTAAACGTAAATCTAACTCTTACCGTAACCCTAAACTTAACCCTAATTATAACCCTATCCTAAACCTAACTGAAACACTAACCCCTAACCCTAACTCTAAACCTAATGCTTAGCCTAAACCTAACCTTAACCCTAAACCTAACCTTAACCACTAACCCTAAATCTAACCCTAACCCGAAACCGAACCCTCATCCTTAACCAAAATTTCACCCTAACCATAAAACTAAACCTACCCTAACTTCATTCAAACCCTAACCCTAAGCTAAACTAACACTAAACCTAACCCTAACCCTAAACCTAAATCTAACGCTAACCCTGAATCTAACCTGAACCTTAAACCAAAACCCTGAACCTGACCCTAACATTAATCCAAACACCTACCCCAACCCTAACCCTCATCCTTAACCTAAATTTCACCCTAAACCTACGCCTAAACCACTATCACCATACTCCAGCCCTAACCCTAAACCTAACCTAACTCTAACCCTAAAACTTACTGTAACACCCAAAAACATCAGCTTAATGTAAACGTAACACTAATCCTCACACGAAACCCTAACCCTTTCCGTAACCCTAACCCTATCCCTCATCCTAACCCTAAACCTGACGTAAACCTAATCCTTACCCTAACCTTAACCTTAACCTTAACCTTAACTCTACCCTAACCTTAACCGTCAACCTAACAATAACTCTAAACCTGCCCTTAACCCTAACCCTAAACCCTAGCACTAACTCTAAACCTAACCCTAACCTAGCCTTACACTTTACCGTAAACCAAGTCTTAACCCTAACCTGACCGCTACCCTAACCCTAACCTAAACCTAACCCTAACACTAACCTTAACCCTAAATCTAACCTTAACCCTAAACCGCACTATTAACTGAAACTTCACCATGACCCTAACTCTAACCCTAACCATGACAATTACCCTAAACCCTCACCTTAACTGTAAATCTAAACCTAACCCTCACCATATCCCCAACCCTCACCCTAACCCCTAACTATATTCCTAACCCTAAACCTAATGCTATCCCTAACCCTAACCGAAACCCTAACATGAACAAAACCCTAATCTAACACTAACCCTAACATTAACCCTAAACTTAGCCCTACCCTAACCATAAACCTAAAACTAGCACCCTAAACCTAACCTCTAACACGAACTATAATCCTAACCCTAATCCTAACCCTAACCCTAACTCTCACCCTTAACCTAAACTTCACACTAACCCTAAACCTAAAACTAACCCTAACACTAAACATAACCCCTAACCCTAAACTGTACCCTAAATCTAACCATAACACTAACCTGAACACAAACCCAAACTCTAGCCCTAACCCTAAAAGTAACCCTCACCCTATGCTAAACTTCAACCAAATCCTAACCCTAACCATAATCGTAAACCTAAACCTAGCCCAAACCCTAACCTTAAACCTGACTCTAACCGTAAAGCTAGTCCATCTGTAACCCTAAACCTAAGCCTTACAATAGCTCTGAACCTAACCCTAATCCTAATCCCAACAATAGACCTAATCCTAAACCTAACCCTAACTCTAAACTTGACCCTAAATACAACACTAACTCTAACCCTAAACCTGGACTTAAACCTAAAACTTACCCTGCACCTAACCCTAACCCTAACTCTAACTCTAACCCTAATCATGACACTTACCCTAAAACCTCACCTTAACTGCAATACTAACTGTAACCCTCACTCTAACCCCTAACCGTACCCCCAAAAGCTAACCCTAATGCTATCCCTAACCCTAACACTCACCTGAAAACCTAAGCCCTAACGATAACCCTAACCCTAACCCAAAACCTAACCCCTAGCACCAAAGCCTAACCCTAACTCTAACACTAACCCTAAACCTAATCATAAAACTAACCCTAACCCTAAACCAAACATAACCATGACCAGAACCACAATGCCTAAGCGGAACCCTCAAACAAACCCTAAACCAAAACCACGAGTCTAACCCCTAACACCTTACCATAACCATAATCCTAACCCTACCCAACCCTAATCCTAAACCTAACCCTCACACCAACCACAATGCCTAACACAAACCATAAACCTAACCCTAACCATAACACTGAACTTAACCCTAACCTAAAATCTACCCCAACCCTAAAAGTAAACAGAACCCATAAACTTATTCCTAACCCTAAACATAACCTTATCACTAACCTGAAAACTCAAGCAAACCTTAGCCATAACCCTAACCCTCACCCTATCTTAAACTTCACCCTATCCCTAATCTAAAGCTCACCCTAACTTTAACCCTAACCCTACCCCTAAACCTAACCCTAACCTTAACCTTGGCCCACCTGTAACCCTAAACCTAACCCTTACAATAACACTGACCCTAACCCTCACCCTAAACCTAATCCTAATCCTAACCCTGACCCTAACCCTAACCAAACCTTAACCCTAACTTTACCCTACCATAAACTTAAACCTAACCCTAACCGGTAACCCGAAATCTAAACCTAACCCTAGCCCTAGCCCTAAACCTAACCCTAACCCTAAACATAACACTTACCCAAAACCCTCACCTTAACTGTACACATAACTCTAACTCTTAACCTAACCCTAAATATAACCCTACCCTAAACCTAACCGAAACACTAACACCTAACTCTAAATAAAATCCTGATCTTTAGCCTAAACCTAACCGTAACTCTAAGCCTAACCCTAACCACTAACCCTAATTCTAACCCTAACCCTAAGCCTGATCCTAAACCGAACCCTAACCGTTACCCTAAACCTGACCCTAACATTAACCGAAACACCTAACCCTGTCCCAAACCCTAAACCTAACCCTAACCTTAACCCAAACACCTAACCCTAACACTAACCCTAACCCTCATCCTTAACATAAATTTCAAGATAAACCTAAGCCTAACCTTAACCCTAAAACTAAACCTAGCCCTAAACTATCCCCTAAATCTAGCCCTAAACCTAAAACTCATCCTAACCCTAACTACAACCCTGACCTAACCGTAACACCGTAAAACATCAGCTTAAGTGTAAACCTAACACTAACCCTCCCACGAACACCTAACCCTTTCCCTAACCCTAACCCTATCCCTAATCCTAACCTTAACCCTGACCTAAACCTAACACTTACCCGAAAGCTAAACTTAACCTTAACTCTACCCTAAAACTAACAAAAACTCTAAACCTGACCCTACCTCTTACCCTAAACCCTAGTACCAGCTCTAACTCTAAACCTAACCCTAACCTAGCCCTACCCTTTACCGTAAACCTAGCCTTAACCCTAACCTTACCCCTACCCTAACCCTAAACCTAACCCTAACACTAAACTTAACCCTAACTGTAATCTTAACCCTAACCCTTACCCTGACCCTGACTATTAACTGAAACTTCACCCTACACCTAACCCAAACTCTAACTCGGACCCTAACTATAACACTTACCCTAAACCCTCACCTTAACTGTAAACCTAACCCTAACCCTCACCCTAACCGCAACCCTCACCCTAACCCCTAACCGTATCCCCAACCCTAAATCTAATGCTATCCCTAACCCTATCCCTAACCCAAACACGAACATTAAACCTAACCTAACCCTAACTCTAACATTAACCCAACCCTAACCATAAACCTAACGTTAACATCCAAAATCTAACCTCTAAAACAAACTATAATCCTAAACCTAATCCTAACCCTTATCCTAAACCTCACCCTTAACCTAAACTTCACACTAACCCTAAACCAAAACATAATCCTAACCCTAAACATAACCCCTAACCCTAACCCGAACCCTAGCCTTAAAGCTAACCTGAACACAAACCCAAAGTCTAGCCCTAACCATAAAAATAACTCTCACCCTATCCTAAACTTCATCCAAACTCTAACACTACCTTAAACCTAAACCTAAACCTAACCCAAACCCTAACCTTAAACCTACCTCTAACCATAACGCTAGTCCATCTGTAACCCTAAACCGAACACTTACAATAGCCCTAAACCTAACCCTAAACCTAATCCTAGCCCTAGACCTAATCCTAACCTGACCCTAACTGCACCCTTGACCCTAAAGAGAACACTAACTCTAACCCTAAACCTGGACCTAAACCTAAATCTTCCCCTACACCTAACCCTAAACCTAAAAATAACTCTAACTTTAACCCTAATCATAACACTTATCCTAAACCCTCACCTTAACTGTAAAACTAACCGTAACCCTCACCCTAACCCCTAACTGTATCCCCCGAACCTAACCCTAATGCAATCCCTAACCTTAACCCTAAAACTAACCTGAAACCCCTGAGCCCTAATGATAACCCTAACTCTAACACAAACCCTAACCCCTAACACCAAAGCCTAATCCAAACCTTAACCCTAACTCTCACCCTAACTTTAACACTAACCCGAAACCTAATCATAAACCTAAACCAAACCCAACCATGACCAGAACCACAATTCCTAACCGGAACCCTCACCCAAACCCTAACCCTAAACTACACCTCTAACCACTAACACCTTACCATAAACCTAATCCTAACCTTTATCCTAACCCTCACCCTTAATCTAAACTTCACACTAACCCAAAACCAAAGCGTAACCCAAACCCTAAACATAACCCCTAACCCAAAACCGAACCCTAAACCTAACCTTAACACTAAGCTGAACACAAAACCAAACTTTAGCCCTAACCATAAAAATAACCCTCACCCTATCCTAAACTTCATCCAAACCCTAACCCTAACCTTAACTGTAAACCTAAACCTAACCCAAACCCTAACCTTAAACCTGACTCTAACTATAATGCTAGTCCACCTGTAACCCTAAACCTAAGCCTTTCAATAGCCCTGAACTTAACCCTAAAACTAATCCTAATCCTAACCCTAGACCGAATCCTAAACCTAACTCTAACCGTGACCCTAAATAGAACACTACCTCTCACCCTGAACCTGAAAGCAAACCTAAATCTTACTCTACACCTAAACCTAACCCGAAACCTAACTGTAACTCTAACTCTAACCCTAATCATAACACTTACCCTAAACCCTCACCTAAACTGTAAAACTAACCGTAACCCTCACCAGAACCCCTAAACGTATCCCCAACCCTAACCCTAATGCTAGCCCTAACACTAATCTGAACCCCTAAGCCCTAACGATAACCCTAACCCAAAACCAAACACCTAACACCAAAGCCTAACCCAAACCTTAAACCTAACACTCACCCGAAATCTAACACTAACCCGAAACCTAATCAGAAATCTAACCCTAACCCTAAACCAAACCTAACCATGACCAGAACTAAAATGCCTAACCAGAACCCTCACCCAAACCCTAACCCTAAACTACACCTCTAACCCCTAACACCTTATCATAACCATAATCCTAAGCCTACTCAACCCTGACGCTAAAACTAACCCTCAACCCAACCAGAACGCCTAAAACAAACCGTAACCCTAACCCTAACCGTAACACTAAACTTAACCCTAACCTAAAAGCTAACCCTAACCCTAAAACTAAACATAACCCATAAACTTAACCCTAACCCTAAACGTAACCTTAACAATAACCTGAAAACAGACCCAAACCTTAGCCATAACCCTCACCCTAACCCACACCCTATCTTAAACTTCACCCTATCCCTAACCTAAAGCTAACCCTAACCTTAACCCTAACCCTACCCGTAAACCTAAACCTAACCTTAACCTTGGCCCACCAGTCACCCTAAACCTAACCCTTACAATAACTCTGACCCTAAACCTCACCCTAAACCTAATCCTAACCCTACCCTAACCCTAACCTAATCTTAACCTTAACTTTAACCCTACCATAAAATTAAACCTAACCCTAAACCCTAATCCTAACTCTAACCCTAACCGTAACCCATACCCAAAACCTTCACCTTAACTGTAAACGTAACTCTAATTCTTACCCTAACCCTAAATAAAACCCTACCCTAAACCTAACCAAAACACCCCTAACCCTAACTCTAACCCTAATCCTTAGCCTAAAACTAACCTTAACTCTAAACCCAACCCTAACCACTAACCCTAACTCTAACCCTATCCCTAAACCGAACCCTCACCCTTAACAAAAATTTCACCCTAACCATAACCCTAAACCTACCCTAACTTTATTCAAACCCTAACCTTGAACAAAACTAAAACAAACCCTAAACCTAACCCTAACCCTACCCCTGACACTAACCTGAACAATAACCCCTAGCCCTAACCCTAACCCGCACGCTTAACATCAACTTCACCCTAACCCTATCCTAAAACTAAACATAACACTAAATCTCCCCCAACCATGAACCTAACCCAATCCTAACCATAAAACTAACCCTAAACTTAACCCTAACCCTGACCCTGACCCTAACTCTAACGCTAATCCTAATCATAAAAATTACCCTACACACTCAGCTTAAATGGAAACTTACCACTAACCCACACCCTAACATCTAAACCTAAACCCAACCCTTAACTTAACCCTATCTCTAACCTTATCCTAGCCCTACACCTAAACATGACTTAATCCTAACACTTACCCTAAACCTGACCCTAAACCTAACCTTAACCTTAAACCTAATCCTAACCTGAACCCTAACCCCTAACCCAAACCCTAAGCTCAACCCTCACCCTTAAATTAAACTTCAACCTATCCCGAACTCTAACCTTAAACCGAATCCTAATCCTAACCCTAAACCTGACTCTAACAATAACCCAAACACCTAACCCTAACCGTAACAGTAAGCCTAACCCTAACCCTAACCTGACCCTAACCTTAACCCAAACACCTAACCCTAACACTAAACCTAACCCTAACCCTCATCCTTAACCTAAACTGCACCCTAACCCTGACCCTGAAACTAAACATAACACTAAATCTCCCCCTAACCCTGACCGTAACCCAAATCCTAACCATAAACCTAACCCTAACCCGAACCTTAACCCTAACCCTGACCCTAACTCTAACTCTAACCCTAATCCAACCCTAAAACTTACCCTACAAACTCAACTTAAATGGAAACCTAGCACTAACCCTCACCCTAACATCTAAACCTAACCCCAACCCTTAACCTGACCCTATCTCTAACCTTAACCGTGCCCTAGCCTAACCATGATTTAACCCTAACACTTACCCTAAACCTAACCCTAAACCTAATCTTAAAACTAAACCTAAAACTAACCTTAACCTTAACCCTAACCCCTAACCCTAAGCTAAACCCTCACTCTTAACTTAAATTTCACCCAAACACTAACCCTAAAACGAACCCAACACTAACCCTAAACGCAAACATAAACCTGACCCTAACGTTAACCCAAACACCTAACCCGAACCCTAACGCTAAGCCAAACTCTAAACCGAACCCTAAACTGACCCTAACCTTAACCCAAACACCTAACCCTAACACTAACCCTAAACATAACCCTCATCCTTAAACTAAACTTCACCCTAAACCTAAGCCTAACCCTAAAACTAAACCTAACCCTAAACTATCACCTAACTCTAGCCCGAACCCTAAACCTAACAATGACCCTAACCATAACACCCTAAAACATCAGCTTAACTGTAAACCTAACACTAACCCTCACACGAACCCCTAACCCTTTCCCTAACCCTTTCCCTAACCCTAACCCGATCCCTAACCCTAAACCTAACGCTGATGTAAACCTAACCCTTACCCTAACTCTAAACTTAAACCTAACCTTAACTCTACCTATACCTAAACCAAACAATACCTCGAATCCTAACCCTAACCCTAAAACTCAGCACTAAGTATAATTCTAAACCTAACACTAACCCTAACCCAGCCCAACCCTTTACCGTAAACCTAGTCTTAACCCTAACCTTACCTACCCTAAACCTAACACTAATGCTAACGTTAACCTTAACCCTAACTCTAACATTAACCTTAACTTTTAGCGTAACCCTCACTATTAACTGAAACTTCACCTTAACCCTAACCATAACTCTAACCATAACCATAAAACTTACCCTTAACCCTCACCTTAACTGTAAAACTAACCGTAACCCTCACCCTAACCCCTAACTGTATCCCCCAACCCTAACTCTCAGCTTTCTCTAAGCCTAACCCTAACACTCACCTGAACCTTTAAGCCCTAAGGATAACCCTAACCTGAAATCAAACCCTAACGCATAACACCAAAGCATAACCCAAACCTTAACCCTAACTCTCACCCTAACTCTAACACTAACCCGAAACCTAATCATAAATCTAACCCTAACCCTAAACCAAACCTAACCATGACCAGAACCACAATGCCTAACCAAAACTCTCACCCAAACCCTAACCCTAAACTACACCTCTAACTCCTAACACATTACCATAACCATAATCCTAACCCTAACCAAACCTAACCCTAATCCTCACCCTCACCCCAACCACAATGCCTGACACAAACCCTAACCCTAACCCTAACAGTAACACTGTAAATAACCCTAACCTAAAATCTAAACCTAACCCTAAAACTAAACAGAACCCGTAAACTTAACCCTAACCCTAAACATAACCTAAACAATAACCCGAAAACTAACGCAAACCTTAGCCATAACCCTAACCCTAAACCTAA
Organism: Loxodonta africana; assembly: GCF_030014295.1. Classification (NCBI taxonomy): domain Eukaryota; kingdom Metazoa; phylum Chordata; class Mammalia; order Proboscidea; family Elephantidae; genus Loxodonta; species Loxodonta africana. The sequence continues at coordinate 394,908 of NW_026974840.1, forward strand.
ACCTAACTCGCACCCTATCTTAAACTTCACCCTATCCCTATCCTAAAGCTAACCCTAACTTTAACCCTAAACCTAACCCTAAACCTAACCCTAACCTTAAACTTGGCCAACCTGTAACCCTCATCCAAACCCTTACAATAACTCTGACCCTATCCTTCACCCTAAACCTAATGCTAATCCTAACCCTAACCTAACCTTAACCCTACCATAAACTTAAACCAAACCTTAACTCCTAACCCTAACTCTAACCCTAACCCTAGCACTAAGCCTAACACTAACACTTACCCAAAACCCTCTCAACTGTAAACATAACTCTAACTCTTACCCTAACCCTAAACTTAACCCTAAATATAACCCTACCGTAAACCAAACTGAAACACTAGCCCCTAACCCTAACTCTAACCCTAATCCTTAGCCTAAGCCTACCCTTAAACGTAAACCTAACCCTAACCCTAACCCTAAACCGAACCCTCACTCTAAACCAATATTTCACCCTAACCATAACTCTAAACCTCCCCTAACTTCATTCAAACCCTAACCCTAGCCAAAAATAAAACTAAACTTAAACCTAACCCTAAACGTAAACCTAACCCTAACTCAGACCATAACCTGAACCCTAACCCCTAACCCTAACCCTCACGCTTAACATAAACTTCACCCTAACTCTAACCCTAAAACTAAATATAACACTAAATCTCCACCTAACCCTGACCCTAACCCTAATCCTAACCATAAACCTAACCCAAACCTGACCCTAACTCTAACCCTAACCCTAATCCTAACCCTAAAACTTACCCTACACACTCAGCTTAAATGGAAACCTAGAACTAACCCTCACCCTAACATCTAAACCTAACCCCAACCCTTAACCTAACCCTATCTCTAACCTTAACCTAGCCCTAAACCTAACAATGACTTAACCCTAACATGTACTCTAAACCTAAGCATAAACAGAAACTTAACCCTAAACCTAATCCTAACCTTAACCCTAACCCTAACCCCTAAAGCTAACCTAAGCTCAACCCTCGCCCTTAACTTTAAATGCACCCTAACACTAACCCTAAACTGAACCCTAACCCTAACCCTAAACCTAAGCCTAAACCTGACCCTAACATTAACCCAAACACGTAAACCTGACCCTAATACTAACCCTAAACCTAAATCTAACCCTAACCTGACCCTAACATTAACGCAAACCCGTAACGCTAACACTAGTCCTAACCCTCATCCTTAACCTATGCTTCACCCTAAACGTAAGCCTAAGCCTAACCCTGAAACTAAACCTAACCCTAAACTATCCCCTCACTCTAGCCCTAACCCTAACCCTAACTCTAACCATACCCCTAACCATAACACTCTAAAACATCAGCTAAACTGTAAACCTAACACTAACCATCACATGAATTGCTAACCCTTTCCCTAACCCTAACCCTATCCCTAATCCTAACCTTAACCCTGACCTAATCCTAACCCTTACCCTAACCCTAAACTTAACACTAACCTTAACTCTAACTTAACCCTAACCCTAACAATAACTCTAAACCTGACCCTAACCCTAACCCTAAACCCTAGCACTAACTCTAACTCTAAACCTAACCCTAACCCTAACCTAGCCCTACCCTTTACCGTAAACCTAGCCTAAACCCTAACCTTACCCCTACCCTAAACCTAACCCTGACACTAACCTTAAGCATAACTCTAACCTTAACCCTAACCCTGACTATTAACTGAAACTTCACCCTAACCATAAGCCTAACTCTAACTCTAACCCTAACCATGACAATTACCCTAAACCCTCACCTTAAATGTAAAGCTAAACCTAACCCTCACCCTAACCCTTAACCGTATCCCCAACCCTAAACCTAATGCTATCTATGCCTCACATTATCCCTAACCCTAACCCGAGATGAACAGTAACCCTAATCTAACGCGAACCCTAACATTAACCCTAAACTTAACCCTTCCCTAACCATAAACCTAACCCTAACACCCTAAACCTAAACTCTAACACTAACTAGAATCCAAACCCTAATGCAAACCCTTATCCTAACCCTCACCCTTAACCTAAACTTCACACTAACCCTAAACCTAAACCTAATCTGAACATAACCACTAACCCTAACCTGAACCCTAAACCTAACCTTAGCACTAACATGAACACAAACCCAAAGTCTAGGCCTAACCCTAAAAATAACCCTCACCAGACCCTAAACTTCATCCAAACCCTAACGTTAACCTTAGTCCTAAACCTAAACCTAACCCAACCCCTAACATTAAATCTAACTCTAACCATAATGCTAGTCCACCTGTAACCCTAAACCTAACCCTTAAAATACCCCTCAACCTAACCCTAAACCTAATCCTAACCCTAGACCTAATCCTAACCCTAACCCGAACTCTAACCTTGACCCTAAATAGAACACTAACTCTAACCCTAAACCTGAAACTAAACCTAAATCTTACCCTACACCTAACCCTAAACGTAAACCTACCCCTAACTCTATGTCTAACGATAATCGGGACACTTATCCTAAACCCTCACCTTAAATGCAAAACTAACCGTAACACTCACTCTAACCTCTAACGGTATCCCACAACCCTTACCCTAATGCTATCCCTAACCCTAACATTAACCTGAACCCCTAAGCCCTAATGATAACCCTAACCCTAACCCCAAACCTAACCCGTAACACCAAAACCTAACTCTAAACTTAAACGTAGCTCTCAACCTAACTCTAACTCTAACACTAACCCGAAACCTAATCATAAACCTAACCCTAACCCTAAACCAAACCTAACCATGACAAGAACCACAATGCCTAACCGGAATCCTCACCCAAACCCTAACCCTAAACTACACCTCTAACACCTAACACCTTACCGTAACCATAATCCTAACCCTACCCAACCCGAACCCTAAACCTAAACCTCACCCCAACCACAACGCCTAACACAAAACGTAACCCTAACCCTAACTGTAACACTAAACTTAACCCTAACCTTAAATCTAACTCTAACCCTAAAACTAAACAGAACCCGTAAACTTAACCCTAACACGAAACACAAACTTAACACTAACCTGAAAACTAACCCAAACCTTAGCCATAACACTAACCCTAACCCTCACCCTAACTTAAACTTCACCCTATCCCTAACCTAAAGCTCACCCTAACTCTAAACCTATCCCTACCCCTAAACCTGACCCTAACCTTAACCTTGGCCCACCTGTAACCCTAAAACTAACCCTTACAATAACTCTGACCCTAACCCTCACCCTAAACCTAATCCTAACCCTGACTATAACCCTAACCTAACCTTAACCCTAATTTTAACCCTACGATAAACTCAAACCTAACCCTAACCCCGAACAATAACTCTAACCAAAATTTCACCCTACCCATAACCCTAAACCTACCCTAACTTCATTCAAATCCTAACCCTAACCAAAACTAAAGCTAACCCTAAACCTAACCCAAACCCTAACCCTGACCCTAACCTGAACCCTTACCCCTAACCCTAACCCTAACCCTCACGCTTAACATAAACTTTACCCTAACCCTAGACCTAAAACTAAACATAATACTAAATCTCCCCAACCCTGACCCTAACCCTAATCCTGACTATATACCTAACACTAGCCCTAAACATAATCCTAACCCTGACCCTTAATCTATCTCTAACCCTAATCCTAACCCTAAAACTTACCGTACACACTCAGCTTAAATGGAAACCTAGCACTAACCCTCACACTAACATCTAAACCTAAACCCTACCCTTAACCTAATCTTATCTCTAACCTTTACCTAGCCCTAAACCTAACCATGACTTAACCGTAACACTTAACCTAACCCTAAAACTAATCCTAGCCCTAATCCTAATCCTAATCCTAATCCTAATCCTAATCCTAATCCTAACCTTAACCCTAACCCTAACCCCTAACACTAACCCTAAGCTCAACCCTCACCCTTAACTTAAACTTCACCCTGACCTTAACCTTAAACTAAACCCTAACCCTAAAGCTAACCCTAACATTAACCCAAACACCAAAACCTAACCCTAACACTAACACTAACCCTAAACCTAACCCTAACCTGATCCTAACCTTAACCCAAACACCTAACTCTAATATTTACCCTAACGCTAATCTTAACTTTCACCCTATACCTAAGCCTAACCCTAAAACTAAACCTAACCCTAAACTATCCCCTCAGTCTAGCCCTAACCCTAAACCTAACCCTAACTCTAACTCTAACCCTGACCGTAACCGTAACCGTAACACTGTAAAACATCAGCTTAACTGTAAATCTAACACTAACCCTCACACGAACCCTAACCCTTTCCCTAAACCTAACCCTATCCCTAACCTAACCGTAACCCTGACCTAAACGTAACCCTTACCCTAACCCTAAACAACCCTAACTTTAACTCTACCCTAACCCTAACACTAACAATAACTCTAAACCTGACCCGAACCCTACCCCTAAACCCTAGCACTAACTCTAACTCCAAACCTAACCCTAACCCTAACCTAGACCTACCCTTTACCGTACACCTAGCCTTAACCCTAACCTTACCCCTACCCTAACCCTAACCCTAACCCTAATCTTAATCCTAACTCTAACCTTAACCCTAACCCTTACCCTAACCCTCACTAAAAAAAACCCCTCACTATTAACTGAAAATTCACCCTAACCCTAACCCTAACTCTAACTCTAACCCTAACCATAACACTTACCCTAAACCCTCACCTTAACTGTAAACCTAACACTAAACCTCACCCGAACCCGTAACTGTATCCCCAACCCTAAACCTGCCGCCATCCCTAAACTTATCCCTAACCCTAACCCAAACACGAACAGTAACACTAATCTAACACTAACCCTTACATTAACCCTAAACTTAACCCTACCCTAACCATAAACCTAACCCTAACACCCTAAACATAAACTCTAACACTAAGTATAATCCTCACCGTAATCCTAACCCTTACCTTGACCCTCACCCTGAACCTAAATATCACTCTAACCCTGAACCTAAACCTAACACTAACCCTAAATGTAACTCCTAACACTAACCCGAACCCTAAACCTAACCTTAACACTAACCTGAACACAAAATCAAACTTCAGCCCTAATCAAAGAATAACCCTCACCCCGTCCGAAGGTTCATCCAACACTAACCCTAACCTTAACCCTAAACCTAAACCTAACCCAAACCCTAACCTTAAACCAAACTCTAACCATAACACTACTCCACCTGTAACCCTAAAACTAAGCCTTACATTAGCCCTGAACCTAACCCTAGACCTAACCCTAATCCTAACCCTAACTCTAACTGTAAGCTTGATCCTAAATAGAACACTAACTCTAATTCTAAACCTGAACCTAAACCGAAATCTTACCCTACACCTAACCCTAACCCTAAACCTAACCCTAACTCTAACCCTAAAAATAACACTTAAACTAAACCCTCACCTTAACTGTAAAACTAACCGTAACCCTCACCCTAACCCCTAACCGTATCCCCCAACCCTAACCCTAATGCTATCCCTAACCCTAACAGTAACCTGAACCCCTAAGCCCTAATGATAACCCTAACCCCTAACCCAAACCCTAATCCCTAACACCAAAGCCTAACCCAAACCTTAACCCTAACTCTCACCCTAACTCTAACTCTAACACTAACTCAAAACCTAATCATAAACCTAACCCTAACCCTAAACCAAACCTAACCATGACCAGAACCACAATTACTAACTGGAACCTTCACCCAAACCCTAACCTTAAACTAAAACTCTAACCCTTAACACCTTACCATAACCATAATCCTAACCCTAACCAACCTGAACCCCAAACCTAACCCTCACCCAAACGACAACGCCTAACACAAACCGTGACCCTAATCCTAACCGTAACACTAAACTTAACCCTAACCTAAAATCTAACCCTAACCCTAAAACTAAAAAGAACCCTTAAACTTAACCCTAACCCTAAACATAACCTTAACACTAACCTGAAACCAAACCCAAACCTTAGCCATAACCCTAACCCTAACCCTCAGCCTATCTTAAACTTCACCCTATCATTAAGCTAAAGCTCACCCTAACTTTAACCCTAACCCTACCCCTAAATCTAACCCTAAACTTAACGTTGGCCCACCTGTAGTACCCTACACCTAACCTTACAATAATTCTGACCCTAACCCTCACCCTTACCCTAACCCTAACCGTAACCCTCACCCTTAACCTAAACTTCACACTAAACCTAAATCTAAACATAACCCTAACCCCAAATATAACCCCTAACCCTAATCCAAACCCTAAAACTAACCTTAACACTAACCTGAACACGAAACCAAACTCTAGCCCTAATCCTAAAAATAACCCTCATCATATCCTAAACTTCATCCAAACCCTAACCCTAACCCTAACCCTAAATCTAAACCTAACCCAAACCCTAAACTTAAACCTAACTCTAATCATAATGCTAGTCCAATTGTAACCCTAAACCTAACCCTTACAATAGCCCTGAACCTAACCATAACCCTTACCCAAAACCCTAACCCAAATCCTAACCCGAAGCCTAACCCGAAGCCTAACGTGAACCCTAACCCGAACCCTAAACCCAAACCATATCACTAGCCCTAGTCCTAGGCCCTAGCCCTAAACCTAACACTAACTCAAACCCTCAAACCTAACCCTAAACATTAAACCTAACCCTGAACACTAACCCTAACACTAACCGCTAACCCTAAACCCAAACCCTAAACCCTAACACTAACCATAAACCCTAACCCTAAACCCTAACCCTAAGCCTAACCCAAAACCCTAACCCTAACCCTAAACTCTAGCCCTAAAACCGTAGACCTAGACCTAGCCCTAACACCAAGCCCTAGCCCTAGCCCTAACCCTAACCTCTAACCTCTAAAACTAACCCTAGCCCTAACCCTAAACCCTAAATCCTAACCCTAAACCTAACCCTGACCCTAACCCCTAACCCTGACCCAGACCCTGACCCTAAACCATGACAATGACCCTAAACCATGACAATGACCCTAACCCTGACCATGACCCTAACCCTGACCATGACCCTAACCCTGACCCTAAACTCTGACCCTGACACTAAACACTGACTCTGACCCTGACCCTAAACTCTATCACTAAACACTAAACCCTAACCCCTAGCCCTAACACATAGCCCTAACCTTACCCCAACCGTAACCCTAAACCCTAAACCCTAACCATAAAAACAAACCCTAAACCTAACCCTGACCCTAACCCCTAACCCTGACCCTGACCCTAAACCCTGACCATAAACCCTGACCCTGACACTAAAAACTGACCCTGACCCTAAACTCGAACACTAAACCCTAAAACCTAACCTTAACCCCTAAACCTGATCCCGAACCATAACCCTAACACTAAACTAAACCCTAAACCCTAACCCAAACCCTAACCTGTTTAGGGAGTGAGGAGGTGGGAGGGACTAGGCTGGACGCTGTGAAGGGAGTCAGGAGGTGGGAGAGACAATGCAGGGCCCTGTATAGAGAGTGAGAGACCAGGCAGGGCACTGTATAGGGAGTAAGATGGTGGGACAAAAGAGACAAAAACCTGTGTAGGAAGTGAAGAGCTGAGAGACCAGACAGAGACCTTTGTAGGGATTGAGGAAGTGGGTGAGACCAGGTAGGGCCCTGTGTAGGGAGTGAGGAGGTGGGTGAGACCAGGCAGGGCCCTGAGTAGGGAGAGAGGAGATGGAAGAGACCAGGCAGGGACAGGTGTAGGAAGTGAGGAGGTGGGAGGGACCAGGAAGGGCCCTGTGTAAGGAGTGAGGATGTGGAAGAGAACAGGCAGAGAACTGTGTAGGGAGTAAGGAGGTGGGACAGACCAGGCAGAGACCTTTACAGGGATGGAGGAGGTGGGAGAGAAAAGGCGGGACCCTGAGAAGGGAGTGAGGAGCTGGGAGCAACCAGGCACGGCCATGTCTAGGGAGCGAGGAGGTGGGAGAGGCCAGGCAGGGACCTGTGTAGGGAGTTAGGCCTTAGGAGAGACCAGGCAGAGACCTGCATAGGGAGTGAGGAGGTGAGAGAGACCAGGTAGGATGCTGTGTAAAGAGTGAGGATGTAGGAGAGACCAGGCAGGGCCCTGTGTAAGGAGTGATGAGGTGGGAGAGACGAAGCAGGGACCTGTGTAGGGAGTGAGGAAGTGGGAGAGGCCAGGCAGAGACCTGTGTAGGGAGTGAGGAGGTGGGAGAGAATAGGCAGAAACCTGTGTAGGGAGTGAGAAGATGGTAGACAGCAGGCAGGGCCCTGTGTAGGGAGTGAAGAGGTGGGAGAACCATTCAGAGACCTGCATAGGGAGTGAGGAGATGGGAGAGACCAGGAAGGGCCCTCTGTAGGGAGTGAGTTGGCCAGAGATCAGGCATGTCCCTGTATGGAGTAAGGATATGGGAGAGACCAGGCAGGGCCCTGTGCAGGGAGTTAGGAGGTGGGAGAGAACAGGCAGAGAAGAGTGTAGGGAGTGAGGAGATGGGACAGAACAGGCAGGGCTCTGTGCATAGAGAAGATGGGAGACACGAGACAGGGCCCTGTGTAGGGAGAGAAGAAGAGGGAGACCCAGGCAGAGTCCTGCTTAGGGAGTGAGGAGATGGGAGAGACCAGGCAGGCCCTGTGTAAGGAGTGATGAGGCGGGAGAGACCAAGCAGGACCCTGTGCAGGGTGTGAGGGAGAGGGAGCATCCAGGCAGGGCCCTGTGTAGGGAGTGAGGTGTTGGGAGAGAACAGACAGAGACATAAGTAGGGAGTAAGCAGAAGGGAGACACCAGGCAGGGCCCTCTGTAGGGAGTGAGAAGGAGGGACAGACCAGGCAGGGCCCTGTGTAGGGAGCAAGGAGGTGGGAGAGAAGAGGCAGGGCCCTGTGTAAGGAGTGAGGAGGTGGGAGAATCCAGGCAGACACCTGTGTAGGGAATGAGGAGCTGGGAGAGACCTGTGTATGGAGTGAGGAGGTTGGAGAGAACAGGCAGGGCCCTGTGTAAGGAGTGATGAGGTGGGAGAGACGAAGCAGGGACCTGTGTAGGGAGTGAGGAAGTGGGAGAGGCCAGGCAGAGACCTGTGTAGGGAGTGAGGAGGTGGGAGAGAATAGGCAGAAACCTGTGTAGGGAGTGAGAAGATGGTAGACAGCAGGCAGGGCCCTGTGTAGGGAGTGAAGAGGTGGGAGAACCATTCAGAGACCTGCATAGGGAGTGAGGAGATGGGAGAGACCAGGAAGGGCCCTCTGTAGGGAGTGAGTTGGCCAGAGATCAGGCATGTCCCTGTATGGAGTAAGGATATGGGAGAGACCAGGCAGGGCCCTGTGCAGGGAGTTAGGAGGTGGGAGAGAACAGGCAGAGAAGAGTGTAGGGAGTGAGGAGATGGGACAGAACAGGCAGGGCTCTGTGCATAGAGAAGATGGGAGACACGAGACAGGGCCCTGTGTAGGGAGAGAAGAAGAGGGAGACCCAGGCAGAGTCCTGCTTAGGGAGTGAGGAGATGGGAGAGACCAGGCAGGCCCTGTGTAAGGAGTGATGAGGCGGGAGAGACCAAGCAGGACCCTGTGCAGGGTGTGAGGGAGAGGGAGCATCCAGGCAGGGCCCTGTGTAGGGAGTGAGGTGTTGGGAGAGAACAGACAGAGACATATGTAGGGAGTAAGCAGAAGGGAGACACCAGGCAGGGCCCTCTGTAGGGAGTGAGAAGGAGGGACAGACCAGGCAGGGCCCTGTGTAGGGAGCAAGGAGGTGGGAGAGAAGAGGCAGGGCCCTGTGTAAGGAGTGAGGAGGTGGGAGAATCCAGGCAGACACCTGTGTAGGGAATGAGGAGCTGGGAGAGACCTGTGTATGGAGTGAGGAGGTTGGAGAGAACAGGCAGGGCCCTGTGTAGGCAGTAAGGAGGTGAGAGAGGCCAGTCAGGGCCCTGTATAAGGATTGAAGAGGTGGCAGATGAGACAGGGCCCTGTTTAGGGAGTGAGGAGGTGGGAGAGGAGGCAGGGCCCTGTATAGGGATTGAGGATATGGGAGATAAAAGACAGAGCCCTGTGTAGGGAGTGAGGAGATGGGAGAGAACAGGCAGGGACCTGTGTAGGTCCTGAGGAGGTGGGAGAGACCAGGCAGTGTCCTGGGTAGGGAGTGAGAAGGTGGGAGAGACCAGGCAGGGCCCTATGTTGGGAGTGAAGATGCAGAAGAGAAGAGGCAGAGATGTGGGAGAGACCAGGCAAAGACCTGTGAAGGGACTAAGGAGGTGGGAGAGACCTGGCAGGGCCCTGTGTAGAGAGTGAGTATCTTGGAGAGAAGAGGCAGAGACCTGTGTAGGGATTGAGAAGAAGGAGAGACCAGGCCGGGCCCTGTGTAGGGAGAGAGCAGGTGGGAGAGGCCAGGCAGAGCCCTGTGTAGGGAGTGAGGTTTTAGGAGAGACCAGGCAGGGCCCTGTGTAGGGAGTGATGAGGTGAGAGAGACCAGGTAGGACCCTGTGTACAGAGTGAGGATGTGGAAGAGAACAGGCAAGGTTGTGTGTAGGAAGTAAGGCAGTGGAGATACCAGTCAGGGACCTGTGTAGGGATTGAGGAAGTGGGAGAGACCAGGCAGGACCCTGTTTAGGGAGTGAGGAGGTGGGAGAGACCATCAGGGCCCTGTGTAGGGAGTGAGGAGGTGATAGAGAACAGGTAAGGCCCTGTATACACAGTGAGGAGTTGGGAGAGACCACCCCGATACCTGAGTAGAGAGACCAGGCAGGGCCCTGTGGAGGGAGTGAGGAGGTGGAAGAGACCAGGCAGTGCCTTGTTTAGGGAGTGAGCAGGTGCGAGAGAACATCACGGCCCTGTGTAGGGAGTGAGGAGGAGGGAGAAAACAGGCTAACACCTGTGTATGTAGTAAGGCGGTGGGAAAGACCACCCAGAGACCTGTGTAGGGATTGAGGAATGGGAGAGAACAGGCAGAGAACTGTGTAGGGAGTGAGGAGGTAGGAGAGACCAGGCAGAGCCCTGCGTAGGGAGTGAGGAGGTGGGATTGACTAGGCAGGACCCTGGGTAGGGTGTGAGGAGGTGGGAGATTCCAGGCAGGGCCCTTTGTAGGGACTGAGGTGTTCGGAGAGACCAGGCAGAGTCCTGTGTAGGGAGTGAGGATGTGGGAGAGACCAGGCAGGGCCCTGTGTAGGGCCTGAGGAGGTTAGAAATACCAGGCTGGGCCCTGAGTAGGGAGTGAGGAGGTGGGAGAGAAGAGGCAGGGTCCTGTCTAGGGATTGAAGAGTTGGGAGAGAACAGGCAGAGACCCTTGTAGGGAATGAGGAGGTGGGAGAAACCATGCAGAGACCTGTGTAGGGATGGAGAAGGTGGGAGGGACCAGTTAGGGCCCTGTGTGTGTAGTCAGGATGTGAGAGAGAGGAGGCAGGGCCCTGTGTGCATTGAGGATGTGGGAGGGGCCGGGCAGGGCTCTGTCTAGGGAGTGATGAGGTGGGAGAGGCCAGGCAGGGACCTGTGTAGGGAGTGAGGAAGTGAGAGACAACAGGTAGAATGCTGTGTAAAGAGTGAGGATGTAGGAGAGACTAGGCAGGGCCCTGTGTAGGGAGTAAGGAGGTGGAGAGACAAGGCAGGGTCCTGTTTAGGGAGTGAGGAGGTGGGAGAGATCATCAGGGCCCTGTAAAGGGAGTGAGGAGGTGGGAGAGACCACCCAGATACCTGTGTAGGAACTGAGGAGGTGGGAGAGAACAGGAAGAGAGCCCTGTGTAGGGAGTGAGGAGGTGGGAAAGACCAGGCAGGGACCTGTGCATGGAGTGAGGAGAAGGGAGAGAACAGGCACAGCCATGTGTAGGGAGTGAGGAGGTGGAAGAGACCAGGCAGGGCCCTGTGTAAGGAGTGATGAGGTGGATGATACCAAGCAGGACCCTGTGCAGGGTGTGAGGGGGAGGGAGCATCCAGGCAGGGCCCTGTGTAGGGAGTGAGGTGTTGGGAGAGACCAGGCAGGTCCTGTGTAGGGAGTGAGGAGGTGAGACAGACCATGCACAGCCCTGTGTAGGGAGGGAGGAAGTTGGAAATACCAGGCAAGGTCCTGTGTAGGGAGTGAGGAGGTGGGAGAAACCATGCAGACACCTGTGTAGGGACGGAGAAAGTGGGAGAGACCAGGCAGGGTCCTGTGTAGGGAGTGAGAGACCAGGCAGGGCCCTGTGTAGGGAGGGAGGTGGTGGGAGAGAACAGACAGAGACCTATGCAGGGAGTGAAGAGGTGAGAGACCAGACAGAGACCTTTGTAGGGATTGAGGAGGTGGGAGAGACCAGGCAGGCCCTGTGCAGGGAATGAGGATGTGGGAGAAATCAGGCAGGGCCCTGTAGAGAGTAAGGAGTTGGAGAGACCAGGCAGGGCCTCTTTAGGGAGTGAGAAGGTGGGAGAGACCATCAGGGCCCTGTGTAGGGAGTGAGGGGGTGTGAGAAACCAGTCAGGGCCCTGTGTAGGGATTGAGGAGGTGGGAGAGATCATCAGGGCCCTGTGTAGGGAGTGAGGGGGTGTGAGAAACCAGGCAGGACCCTGTTTAGGGAGGGAGGAGATGGGAGAGACCATCAGGGCCCTGTGTAGGGAGCAAGGAGGTGAGAGAGAACAGGCAAGGCCCTGTATACAGAGTGAGGAGTTGGAAGAGACCACCCAGATACCTGAGTAGGGAGTCAAGAAGCGGGAGAGATCAGGCAGAGCCCTGTGTAGGAATTGAGGAGGTGGGAGCGACCATGCAGGGAGCTCTATAGGGAGGGAGCAGGTGGGAGAGACAAGGCAGAGCCCTGTGAAGGGATTGAGGAGGTGGGAGAGACCTGGCAGGGCCCTGTGTAGGGAGTGAGTATCTTGGAGAGAAGAGGCAGAGATCTGTGTAGGGATTCAGAAGGTGGAGAGACAAGGCAGGGCCATGTGTAGGGAGTGAGGTGTTAGGAGAGACCAGGCAGAGCCCTGTGTAGGGAGTGAGGTGTTAGGAGAGACCAGGCAGGGCCCTGTGTAGGGAGTGAGGAGGTGGGAGAGACCAGGTAGGACCCTGTGTACAGAGTGAGGATGTGGGAGAGACCAGGCAGGGCTGTGTGTAGGGAGTAAGGAGGTGGAGATGCCAGGCAGGGCCCTGTGTAGGGAGTGAGGATGTAGGAGAGATCATCAGGGCCCTGTGCAGGGAGTGAGCAGATGGGATACACCAGGCAGGGCCCTGTATAGGGAGTGAGGAGATGGGAGAGAACAAGCACAGCCCTGTGTAGGAAGTGAGAAGAAGGGAGATAACAGCCAGAAACACAGTGCAGGGACTGAGGAGGTGGGAGAGGTAAGGCAGGACCCTGTGTAGGGAGTGAGGAGGCGATAGAGACCAGGCTGGGCCCTGTGTAGGGAGTGAGGAGGTGGGAGAGGCCAGGCATGGCCCTGTGTAGGGAGTGAGGATGTGGGAGAGACCAGGCAGGGCCCTGTGGAGGGAGTAAGGAGGTGGAGAGACCAGGCAGTGGCTTGTTTAGGGAGTGAGCAGGTGCGAGAGAACATCAGGGCCCTGTGTAGGAAGTGAGGAGGAGGGAGAAAACAGGCTAACACCTGTGTATGTAGTAAGGCAGTGGGAAAGACCACCCAGAGACCTGTGTAGGGATTGAGGAATGGGAGAGAACAGGCAGAGAACTGTGTAGGGAGTGAGGAGGTAGGAGAGACCAGGCAGGGCCCTGTGTAGGGAGCGAAGAGGTGGAGAACCAGGCAGAGTCCTGCATAGGGAGTGAGAAGGTGGGAGAGGACAGGCAGAGCCCTGCGTAGGGAGTGAGGAGGTGGGATTGACTAGGCAGGACCCTGGGTAGGGTGTGAGGAGGTGGGAAATTCCAGGCAGGGCCCTTTGTAGGGACTGAGGTGTTGGGAGAGACCAGGCAGAGTCCTGTGTAGGGCCTGAGGAGGTTAGAAATACCAGGCAGGGCCCTGAGTAGGGAGTGAGGAAGTGGGAGAGAAGAGGCAGGGCCCTGTCTAGGGATTGGAGAGGTGGGAGAGAACAGGCAGAGACCCTTGTAGGCAATGAGGAGGTGGGAGAAACCATGCAGAGACCTGTGTAGGGATGGAGAAGGTGGGAGGGACCAGTTAGGGCCCTGTGTGTGTAGTCAGGATGTGAGAGAGAGGAGGCAGGGCCCTGTGTAAATTGCGGATGTGGGAGAGGCCAGGCAGGGCCCTGTATAGGGAGTGAGGAGGTGAGAGAGGCCAGTCAGGGACCTGTGTAGGGAGTTAGGCGTTAGGAGAGACCAGGCAGGGCCCTGTGTAGGGAGTGAGGAGGTGGGAGAGACCAGGCAGAGACCTGCATAGGGAGTGAGGAGGTGAGAGAGACCAGGTAGGATGCTGTATAAAGAGTGAGGATGTAGGAGAGACTAGCCAGAGCCCTTTGTAGGGAGTAAGGAGGTGGAGAGACCAGGCAGGGTCCTGTTTAGGGAGTGAGGAGGTGGGAGAGATCATCAGGGCCCTGTAAAGGGAGTGAGGATGTGGGAGAGACCAGGCAGGGCCCTGTGCAGGGAGTGAGGAGGTAGGAGAGATCAGGCAGGGACTGGTGTAGGGAGTGAGGAGGTGGGAAAGAACAGGCAGAAACCTGTGTATGGAGTGAGAAGATGGGAGACACTAGCCAGGGCCCTGTGTAGGGAGTGAAGAGGTGGGAGAACAAGGCAGAGTCCTGCATAGAGAGTGAGGAGGTGGGAGAGGACAGGCAGAGCCCTGCTGAGGGAGTGAGGATGTGGGAGAGACAAAGCAGGGCTCTTTGTAAGGAGTGATGAGGTGGGAGAGACTAGGCAGGACCCTGCTAGGGGTTATTGATATTGTAAGGGTTAGGTTTAGGGTTAGGGTAGGGGTAAGGTCAGGGTTAAGGCTAGCTTTACTGTAAAGGGTGGGGCCAGGTTAGGGTTAGGGTTAGGTTTAGAGTTAGAGTTAGATCTAGGGTTTAGGGTTAGGGTTAGGGTCAGGTTTAGAGTTATTGTTAGGTTTAGGGTTAGGGTAGAGTTAAGGTTAGGGTTAAGTTTAGGGTTAGGGTAAGGATTAAGTTTAGGTCAGGGTTAGGGTTAGGATGAGTGATAGGGTTAGGGTTAGGGAAAGGGTTAGGGGTTCGTGTGAGGGTTAGTGTTACATTTACAGTTAAGCTGATGTTTTAGGGTGTTACTGCCAGGGTTAGGGTTAGAGTTAGGGTTAGGGTTAGGTTTAGGGTTAGGGCGAGAGTTAGGGGATTTTTTTTTAGGGTTAGGTGTAATTTTAGGGTAGGGTTAGGCTGAGGTTTAGGGTGAAGTTTAGGTTAAGGATGAGTGTTAGGATTAGGCTTTGGTGTTTAGGTTAAGGTTAGGGTTACGTTTAGGGTTAGGCTTAGTGTTAGGTTTAGCGTCAAGTGTTTGGGTTAATGTTAGGGTCAGGTTTAAGGTTAGGTTTAGGGTTAGGGTAGTGTTTGGTTTAGGGTTAGGGTTAGGGTGAAGTTTAAGTTAAGGGTGAGTGTTGAGCTTAGGTTAGTGTTAGGGGTTAGGGTTAGGGTTAAGGTTAGGATTAAGTTTAGGGTTAAGGTTAGGTTTAGAGTTAGGGTAAGTGTTAGGGTTAAGTCATAGTTAGGTTTAGGACTAGTTTTTAGTTAGAGATAGGGTTGGGTTCAGGGTTGGGGTTAGGTTTAGATGTTAGGGTGAGAGATAGTGCTAGGTTTCCATTCAAACTGAGGTGTGTAGGGTAAGTTTTAGGGTTAGAGTTAGAGTTAGGGTCAGAGTTAGGTTTAAGTTTAGTGTTAGGATTACGTTTATGGTTAGGGTCAGGTTTAGGGGAGATTTAGTGTTTAGGGTTACAGTAAATTTATGTCATGCGAGAGGGTTAGGGTTAGGGGTTTGGGTTCAGGTTAGAGTCAGGGTTAGGGTTAGGTTTAGGGTTAGGGTTAGTTTTGCTTAGTGTTAGGGTTTGAATGAAGTTAGGGTAGGGTTAGCATTATGCTTAGGGTGAAATTTTGGTTAAGGGTGAGGGTTCGGCTTAGGTTTAGGGTTAGAGTTAGGGTCAGTGGTTAGGGTTAGGTTTAGGGTTAAGGTTAGGTTTAGGCTAAGGATTAGGGTTAGAGTTACGGTTAAGGGTGTTTCAGTTATGTTTAGGTTAGGGTTATAATTAGGGTTAAGTTTAGGGTTAGGGTAAGAGTTAGAGTTACATTTACAGTTAAGATGAGGGTTTTGGGTAAGTGTTACAGTTAAGATTAGGGTTAGGGCTAGGGTTAGGGTTAGAGTTAGGGTTAGGGGTTAGGGTTAGGTTTAAGATTATGGTAGGCTTAAAGATACGGTTAAGGTTAGGTTAGGGTTAGGGTCAGGGATAGGATTAGAATTAGGTTTAGGGTGAGGATTAGGGTCAGAGTTATTGTAAGGGTTAGGTTTAGGGTTACAGGTGTGTCAAGGTTAAGGTGAGGGTTAGGTTTAGGGGTAGGGTTAGGGTTAAAGTTAGGGAGAGTTTTAGGTTAGGGATAGGGTGAAGTTTAAGTTAGGGTGAGGGTTAGGGTTATGGCTAAGGTTTGGGCTTGTTTTCAGGTTAGTGTTAAGGTTATGTTTAGGATTAGGGTTAAGTTCATGGGTTGCGTTTAGTTTTAGGGTTAGGGTTCGATTTAAGGTTAGGGTTAAGTTTAGTGTTACGGTTAGGGTTATGGTTGTGTTAGGCGTTGTGGTTGGGGTGAGGGTTAGTTTTAGGGTTAGAGTTGGGTAGGGTTTGGATTATGGTTATGGTAAGGTGTTAGGGGTTAGAGGTGTAGTTTAGGGTTAGGTTTTGGGTGAGGGTTCCGGTTAGACCTTGTGGTTCTGGTCATGGTTAGGTTTGGTTTAGGGTTAGGGTTAGGTTCATGATTAGGTTTCGGGTTAGTGTTAGAGTTAGGGTGAGAGTTAGGGTTAAGGTTTTTGCTAGGCTTTGGTGTTAGGGTTAGGGTTTGTGTTAGGGTTAGATTTATCATTAGGGCTCAGGGGTTTCAGGTTAATGTTAGGGTTAGGGTTAGGGATAGCATTAGGGTTAGGGTTGTGGGATAGGGTTAGGATTTAGGGTGAGGGTTATGGTTAGTTTTACAGTTAAGGTGAGGGTTTAGGGTAATTGTTATGATTAGGGTTACAGTCAGAGTTAGGGTTTGGTTTAGGATTAGGGTTAGGTGTAGGGTAAGAATTAGGTTTAGGTCCATGTTGAGGGTTAGACTTAGTGTTCTATTTAGGGTAAAGGATGGGGTAGGGTTAGGATTAGGTCTAGGGTTAGGATTAGGATTATTTTAGGGTTAGGTTCAGGGCTATTGTAAGTGTTCAGTTTAGGGTTACAGATGGACTAGCGTTATTCTTAGAGTTAGGTTTAAGGTTAGGGTTTGGGTTAGGTCTAGGTTTAGGGTTAAGGTTATGGTTAGTGTTTGGATGAAGTTCAGGATAGTGTGAGGGTTATTTTTATGGTGAGGGCTAGGGTTTGGGTTTGTGTTCAGGTTAGTGTTAAGGATAGGTTTAGGGTTCGGTTAGGGTTAGGCGTTATGTTTAGGGTCAGCGTTAGGTTAGGTTTAGGGTTAGTGTGAAGTTTAGGTTAAGGGTGAGGGTTATGATAAGGGTTAGGATTATAGATGGTGTTAGACGTTAGGTTTAGGGTGTTAGGGTTAGGTTTATGGTTAGGGTAGGATTAAGTTTAGGGTAAAGATTTGGGTTACTGTTCGTATTAGGGTTAGGGTTAGGGATAAGTTTGGGGATAGCGTTAGGTTTAGGGTTGGGGATACGGTTAAGGATTAGGGTGAGGGTTAGGGTTAGGTTTACAGTTAAGGTGAGGGTTTGGGGCAATTGTTATGGTTAGGGCTCGAGTTAGAGTTAGGCTTAGGGTTAGGGTGATGTTTCAGTTAATAGTCACGTTAGATTTAGAGTAGGGTCAAGGTTAGTGTTAGGGTTAGGTATACAGTTAGGGCTCGGGTAGGGGTAATGTTAGGGTTAAGGCTAGGTTTACGGTAAAGTGCAGGGCTAGGTTAGTGTTAGGTTTAGAGTTAGAGTTAGTGCTAGGGTTTAGGGTTACGGTTATGGTCAGGTTTAAAGTTATTGTTAGCGTTTGTTAGGGGATTAGGGTTGTGTTTGTTACGGGGTTACGGTTGTATTTTTAGGGGGTTAGAGTTGTGTTTGTTAGGGGGTTAGGGTTGTTTATTAGGGGGTTAGGGTTGTTTGTTGTTAGGGGGTTAGGGTTCTTTTTTAGGGGGTTAGGGTTGTTTGTTAAGGGGTTACGCATGTTATTGTTAGGGAGTTAGGGTTTTTTGTTAGGGTGTTAGGGTTGTTTGTTGTTAGGGGGTTAGGGTTGTTTGTTAGGTGGTTAGTTTTGTTTTTGTTAGTGTGTTAGGGTTGTGTTTGTTACGTGGTTAGGGTTGTTTGTTGTTAGGGGTTTAGGGTTGTTTGTTGTTATGGGGTTAGGGTTGTTTGTTGTTAGGGGGTTAGGGTTGTTTGTTAGGGGGTTTGGGTTGTTTGTTGTTAGGGGATTAGGGTTGTTTGTTAGGGGGTTAGGGTTGTTTCTTAGGGGGTTGCGGTTGTTATTGTTAGAGGGTTAGGGGTGTTTGTTAGGGGGTTAGGGTTGTTTGTTCTTAGGGGGTTAGGGTTGTTTGTTAGGGGGTTAGTTTTGTTTTTGTTAGGGTGTTAGGGTTGTGTTTGTTACGGGGTTAGTGTTGTTTGTTGTTAGGGGGTTAGGGTTGTTTGTTAGGGGGTTACGGTTGTTATTTTTAGGGGGTTAGGGTTGTTTGTTAGGGGGTTAGGGTTGTTTGTTGTTAGGTGGTTCGGGTTGTTTGTTGTTAGGGGGTTAGTGTTGTTTTTTGTTAGGTGGTTCGGGTTGTTTGTTGTTATGGGGTTAGTGTTGTTTGTTGTTAGGGGGTTAGGGTTGTTTGTTGTTGGGGGTTAGTGTTGTTTGTTGTTAGGGGTTTAGTGTTCCTTGTTGTTAGGGGGTTAGGGTTGTTTGTTGTTGGGGGTTTGGGTTGTTTGTTGTTAGGGGATTAGGGTTGTTTGTTGGGGGTTAGGGTTGTTTCTTAGGGGGTTGCGGTTGTTATTGTTAGAGGGTTAGGGGTGTTTGTTAGGGGGTTAGGGTTGTTTGTTCTTAGGGGGTTAGGGTTGTTTGTTAGGGGGTTAGTTTTGTTTTTGTTAGGGTGTTAGGGTTGTGTTTGTTACGGGGTTAGTGTTGTTTGTTGTTAGGGGGTTAGGGTTGTGTTTGTTACGGGGTTAGTGTTGTTTGTTGTTAGGGGGTTAGGGTTGTTTGTTAGGGGTTAGGGTTGTTTGTTAGGGGGTTACGGTTGTTATTTTTAGGGGGTTAGGGTTGTTTGTTAGGGGGTTAGGGTTGTTTGTTGTTACGGGGTTAGGGTTGTTTATTCTTAAGGGGTTAGGTTTGTTTGTTGTTAGGGGGTTAGGATTGTTTGTTGTTAGGGGGTTAGGATGTTTGTTGTTAGGGGTTTAGGGTTCTTTGTTAGGGGGTTAGGGTTGTTTGTTAAAGGGTTACGCATGTTATTGTTGGGGGTTAGGGTTTTTTGTTAGGGGGTTAGGGTTGTTTGTTGTTAGGGAGTTAAGGTTGTTTTTGTTAGGGGGTTAGGGTTGTTTGTTAGGTGGTTAGGTTTTTTCGTTAGGGGGTTAGGGTTGTTTGTAAGGGGATTAGGGTTGTTTGTTAGGGGTTTAGTTTTGTTTGTTAGGGGGTTAGAGTTGTTTGTTAGGGGTTAGGTTTGTTTGTTAGTGGGTTAGGGTTGTTTGTTAGGGGCTAGGTTTATTTGTTAAGGTGTTAGGGTTGTTGGTTAGGGGGTTAGGGTTGTTGGTTAGGGATTTAGGGTTGTTTGGGTGTTAGGGTTGTTAGGGGGTTAGGTTTGTTAGTTAGAGGGTTAGGGTAGTTTGTTAGGGATTTAGGGTTGTTTTTGTACGGGGGTTAGTGTCGTTTGTTAGGGGGTTAGGGTTGTTTGTTGTTAGGGGGTTAGGGTTGTTTGTTGTTAGGGAGTTAAGGTTGTTTTTGTTAGGGGGTTAGGGTTGTTTGTTAGGTGGTTAGGTTTTTTCGTTAGGGGGTTAGGGTTGTGTGTTAGGGGGTTAGGGTTGTTTGTTAGGGGTTTAGTTTTGTTTGTTGGGGGTTAGAGTTGTTTGTTAGGGGTTAGGTTTGTTTGTTAGTGGGTTAGGGTTGTTTGTTAGGGGCTAGGTTTATTTGTTAAGGTGTTAGGGTTGTTGGTTAGGGGGTTAGGGTTATTGGTTAGGGGTTTAGGGTTGTTTGGGTGTTAGGGTTGTTAGGGGGTTAGGTTTGTTAGTTAGAGGGTTAGGGTAGTTTGTTAGGGATTTAGGGTTGTTTTTGTACGGGGGTTAGTGTCGTTTGTTAGGGGGTTAGGGTTGTTTGTTGTTAGGGGGTTAGGGTTGTTTGTTGTTAGGGAATTAGGGTTGTTTGTTAAGGGGTTAGGGTTGTTTTTGCTAGGGCGTTAGTGTTGTTTTTTTGTTAGGGCATTAGGGTTGTATTTGTTTGGGGTTTAGTGTTTTTTTAGGGGGTTATGGTTGTTTTTGTTTGGGGTTTAGCATTGTTTTTGTTAGGGGGTTAGGGTTGTTTTTGTTAGGGGGTTAGGGTGCTTTGTTAGGGGGTTAGAGTTGTTTTTGTTAGGGGGTTAGGGTGTTTTTGTTAGGGGCTTAGGGTTGTGTTTGGGGGTTAGGGTTAGGGTTAGGGTTAGGCTTAGTGTTAGGTTTAGGGCTAAGTGTTTGCGTTAATGTTAGTGTCAGGTTTAAGGTTATGTTTAGGGTTAAGGTTAAGGTGAAGTTTAAGTTAAGGGTGAGGGTTGAGCTTAGGGTTAGTGTTAGGGGTTAGGGCTAAGGTTAGGATTAAGTTTAGGGTTAAGGTTAGGATTAGAGTTAGGGTTAGGGTAAGTGTTGGGCTTATGTCATGGTTAGGTTTAGGACTAGGTTATGGTTAGAGATAGGGTTGGGTTAAGGGTTGGGGTTAGGTTTAGATGTTAGTGTGAGGCTTAGTGCCAGGTTTCCATTTAAGCTGAGTGTGTAGGGTAAGTTTTAGGGTTAAGATTGGGGTTAGAGTTAGAGTTAGGGTCAGGGTGAGTGTTAAGTTTAGGCTTAGGGTTAGGTTTATGGTTAGGTCTAGGGTTAGGGTCAGGGTTAGGGGAGATTTAGTGTTACTTTTAGTTTTAGGGTTAGAGTTAGGGTGAAGTTTATGTTAAGCATGAGGTTTAGGGTTAGGGGTTAGGGTACAAGTTAGGGTCAGGGTTAGGGTTAAGTTTAGGTTTAGCGTTAGGGTTAGGGTTAGTGTTAGGGTTAGTTTTAGTTTTGGTTAGGATTAGGCTTTGAATGAAGTTAGGGTAGGTTTAGAGTTACGGTTAGGGTGAAATTTTGGTTAAGGATGAAGGTTCGGTTTGGGTAAGGTTTAGGTTTAGAGTTACGGTTAGTCGTTAGGATTAGGTTTAGGGTTGAGGTTAAGTTTAGGCTAAGGATTAGGTTTAGAGTTAGGGTTAAGTGTTTGTGTTTCAGTTAGGTTTAGGATAGGGTTATAATTAGAGTTAAGTTTAGGGTTAGGGTAAGAGTTAGAGTTACATTTACAGTTAAGTTGAGGGTTTTCGGTAAGTGTTACGGTTAAGGTTAGGGGTAGGGCTAGGGTTAGGGTTAGGGTTAGAGTTAGGGTTAAGGGTTAGGGTTAGGTTTAAGTTTATGGTAGGCTTAAAGATAGGGTTATGGTTAGGTTAGGGTCAGGGTTAGGATTAGAATTAGGTTTAGGGCGAGGATTAGGGTCAGAGTTATTGTAAGTGTTAGGTTTCGGGTTACAGGTGGGCCAAGGTTAAGGTGAGGGTTAGGTTTAGGGGTAGGGTTAGGGTTAAAATCAGGGTGAGTTTTAGGTTAGGGATAGAGTGAAGTTTAAGATAGGGTGAGGGTTAGGGTTATGGCTAAGGTTTGGGCTTGTTTTCAGGTTAGTGTTAAGGTTATGTTTAGGGTTAGGGTTAAGTTCAGGGGTTGTGTTTAGTTTTAGGGTTAGGGTTAGATTTAAGTTTAGTGTTATGGTTAAGGTTAGGGTTAGGGTTGTGTTAGGCTTTGTGGTTGGGGTGAGGGTTAGGTTTAGGGTTAGAGTTGGGTAGGGTTAGGATTATGGTTATGGTAAGGTGTTAGGGGTTAGAGATGTAGTTTAGGGTTAGGGTTTGGGTGAGGGTTCCGGTTAGGCCTTGTGGTTCTGGTCATGGTTAGGTTTGGTTTAGGGTTAGGGTTAGGTTCATGATTAGGTTTCGGGTTAGTGTTAGAGTTAGGGTGAGAGTTAGGGTTAAGGTTTTTGCTAGTCTTTGGCATTGGTGTTAGGGTTTGGGTTAGGGTTATCGTTAGGGCTCAGGGATTTCAGGTTAGTGTTAGAGTTAGGGTTAGGGATAGCATTAGGGTTAGGGTTGGGGGATATGGTTAGGGGTTAGGGTGAGGGTTATGCTTAATTTACTGTTAAGGTGAGGGTTTAGGTTAAGTGCTATGATTACGGTTAGAGTTAGAGTTAGGGTTCGGTTTAGGGTTAGGGTTAGGTGTAGGGTAAGATTTAGGATTAGGTCCAAGTTGAGGGTTAGACTTATTGTTCTATTTAGGGTCAGGGTTAGAGTTAGGGTTAGGATTAGGTCTAGGGTTAGGATTAGGATTAAGTTTAGGGTTAGGTTCAGGTCTATTGTAAGTGTTCGGTTTAGGGTTACAGATGGACTAGCGTTATTGTTAGAGTTAGGTTTAAGGTTAGGGTTTGGGTTAGGTTTAGGTTTTGCGTTAAGGTTATGGTTAGTGTTTAGATGAAGTTTAGGATAGGGTGAGGGCTATTTTTATGGTTAGGGCTAGGGTTTGGGTTTGTGTTCAGTTTAGTGTTAAGGTTAGGTTCAGGGTTCGGGTTATGCTCAGGCGTTATATTTAGGGTTAGCGTTAGGTTAGGTTTAGGGTTAGTGTGAAGTTTAGGTTAAGGGTGAGGGTTATGATAAAGGTTAGGGTTATAGATGGTGTTAGACGTTAGTTTTAGGGTGTTAGGGTTAGGTTTATGGTTAGGGTAGGGTTAAGTTTAGGGTTAATATTAGGGTTAGGGTTAGATTTGGGTTAGTGTTCGTATTAGGGTTAGGGTTAGGGATAAGGTTGGGGATAGCGTTAGGTTTAGGGTTGGGGATATGGTTAAGGATTAGGGTGAGAGTTAGGGTTAGGTTTACAGTTAAGGTGAGGGTTTAGGGTAATTGTTATGGTTAGGGTTAGAGTTAGAGTTAGGCTTCGGGTTAGGGTGAAGTTTCAGTTAATAGTCAGGGTTAGGGTTAAGGTTAGAGTAGGGTTAAGGTTAGTGTTAGGGTTAGGTATAGAGTTAGGGTTCGGGTAGGGGTAAGTTTAGGGTTAAGGCTAGGTTTACGGTAAAGGGTAGGGCTAGCTTAGGGTTAGGTTTAGAGTTAGAGTTAGTGCTAGGGTTTAGGATTATGGTTATGGTCAGGTTTAGAGTTATTGTTAGGGTTAGGGTAGAGTTAAGGTTAGGGTTAAGTTTAGGGTTAGAGAAAGAGTTAGGTTTAGGTCTGCGTTAGGGTTAGGATGCGGGATAGGGTTAGGGTTAGGGGTTCATGTGAGGGTTAGTGTTAGGTTTACTTTAAGCTGGTGTTTTAGGGTGTTAAGGTTAGGGCTAGGGTTAGCATTAGGTTTAGGGTTACTGTTAGTGTTAGGGGATAGTTAAGGGTTAGCTTTAGTTTTAGGGTTAGGGTTCGCCTTAGGTTTAGGGTGAAGTTTAGGTTAAGGATGAGGGTGAGGGTTAGGGTTAGGCATTTGGGTTAAGGTTAGGGTTAGGTTTAGGGTTGGGCTTAGTGTTAGGGTTAGGGTTTGGTGTTTGGGTTATTGTGTTAGGGTCAGGTTTAGGGTTAGGGTTAGGTGTTTGGGTTAATGTTAGGGTCAGGTTTAGGGTTAGGGCTATGGCTAGGGGAAAGTTTAATTTAAGGGTGAGAGTTGAGCTTGGGGTTAGAGTTAGGGGGTAGGGTTAAGGTTAGGATTAAGGTTAGGTTTAGAGTTAGGATTAGGGTTAGGGTTAGTGTTAGAGTTAGGGTTATGTTTTGGGATAGGCTTTGGTGTTAGGGGTTAGGTTTTGTTTTAGGGTTAGGGTTATCATTAGGGCTTAGGGGTTCAGGTTAGGGTTAGGGTTAGAGATAGCAATAGGGTTAGTGTTGGGGGATACAGTTAGGGGTTAGGGTGAGGGTTAGGTTTAGGTTTACAGTTAAAGTGAGGGTTTAGGGCAACTGTTATTGTTAGGGTTAGAGTTCGAGTTAGGGTTAGGGTTAGTGTTAGGCTTACGGTAGGAGTTAGGGTTAGGGCTAGAGATAGAGTTAGGGTTAGGGTAGTGGTATGGTTAGGCTTAAGGCTAGGTTTACAGTACAGGGTAGGGCTAAGCTAGGTTTAGAGTCAGGTTTAGAGTTAGTGTTAATGCTAGGGTTTAGGATTAGTTTTAGGGTGAGGGTTAGAGTCATAGTTAGAGTTAGCATTAGGGTTTGGGTTCGGGCTAGGGTTAGGGTTAGAGTTAGGGTTAGGGTTTAAGGTTTTGTTTAAGTTCATGGTAGGGTTAAGGTTAGGTAATGGTTAGGGTCAGGGTTAGGATTAGTATTAGCTTTAGGTTGAGGGTAGGGCCAGAATTATTGTAAGGGTTAGATTTAGGGTTACAGATGTTAAGCTTAGAGTTAGGTTTGGAGGTAGGGTTAGGTTTACAGTTCGGGTTACCTTTAGGTTAGTGATAGGGCGAATTTTAAGATAGGTTGAGGGTTGCGGTTACACTTAGGTTTAAATTTAGAGTTAGTGCTAGGGTTTAGGGTTAGGGTTAGTGTTAGTTTTAGAGTTATTGTTAGGCTTAGGATAGGGTTAGGGTAGAGTAAAGGTTAGGCTTATGGTTAGGGTTAGGGTAAGGGTTAGGTTTAGGTGAGGGTTAGAGCCAAAATTAGTTATAGGGTTAAGGTTAGGGAAAGGGTTAGGGGTTCGTGTGAGTGTTAGTGTTAGGTTTCCAGTTAAGCTGATGTTTTCGGGTGTTACGGTTAGGGTCAGGGTTAGAGTTAGGGATAGGGTTAGGTTTAGGTTTAGGGTTAGAGTGAGGGGATAGTTTAGGGTTAGGTTTAGTTTTAGGGTTTGGATTAGGTTTAGGTTTAGGGTGAAGTTTAGGTTAAGGATGAGGGTTAGGGTTAGGGGTAGTGTTTGCTTAGGTGTTTGGGTTAAGGTTAGGGTCAGGTTAGGGTTAGGTTTAGTTTTAGTGTTAAGGTTAGGGTTAGGGTTAGGATTAGCAATTTTTCAGTAGAAGCCATACGTTTGCAAGAGCAAATGAAAAATTCATTGCAGGAAAGAGGAAGGAAAGAAAGTTTCTCTACTTCTGCCTGCTTTGCTCAGAGGACCTGATGAAGTCAGGGAGTTCTCCCTTCCACTGAGGAACATACAGGATGCTGTTCCCTCTGTGCTCTCTTATTTGGAAAAGAGTCTGCAGTTCCACACTTTGAACTGTGGAAAGGCACTGGGGTTTGTTAGGGTTTCCCCAGGCACTTTGTTTTCCCTGGGCCAAAAAGAGCCTTCACAATAGCTTAAAGCATACTCGTTCCACTTCCAGAATACAGCTACCACAAGGCAGTTCTCCAGAGGAAAACTTCCCTTTGCGAAGGGGAGATTTGCTGAGCTCACTACGGGAAAGCGAAACCGAAAGACTGTTTTCTCATTCTAACTGTTTTCGTCAGAGGAATGGATGAAGTCACAGTGTTCTTTTTTTCACTGAGATGCACAAAATCTGATGTTGCCTCTGAGCTCTGTTCTTGGCAAATAACTGAAACTGACATACATTCATGTGGGGAAACACACGGCTTTGCTAGGATTTCTCTAGGCAATGTGTTTTCCCTGGGCCCTGGGCCTCACTGTACAAACAGTATCTCGTCAGGGCAACACTGCATAGGATTTACTCTGCCAGGAGAGAGTTACTGCTTTGTAGTTTGTGCTAGGAAACCTTGCTTTGGCAAGTGAGAATTGACCGAATTCAGGCAGAAAAGAGAATACGAAAAGGCCTTTTTTCCCTGGGTGCTTTCCCAGTCTCTTAAAGCTAAAACTATGTAGTTGCTCCTCTCGAAGGATACATGCACCATGATGTAGTTTTCCAGAAGAAGCTTTGAGTTTGCAAGAGCAAATGAGGAATTCATTGCAGGAAAGAGGAAGGAAAGAAAGTTTCTCTTCTTCTGCCTGCTTTCCTCAGAGGACTGGATGAAGACAGGGAGTTTTCCCTTTCACTGAGAAACATGCAGGCTGCTGTTGCCTGTGCGCTCTCTTATTTGGAAAAGAGTCTGCAGTTCCACACTTTGAACCGTGGAAAGGCACTGGGGTCTGTTAAGATTTCCCCAGGCGCTTTGTTTTCCCTGGGCCAAAACGAGCCTTCATAATAGCTTAACGTTAACACTGCATACCTGTTCCACTTCCAGAATATGGCTACCGCAAGGCAGTTCTCCAGAGGAAAACTTCCCTTCGCCAAGAGCAGATTTGCCGAGCTCATTCCGGGAAAGCGAAACCAAATGATGGTTTTCTCCTTCTAACTGCATTTGTCTAGAGGAATGGATGAAGTCAGAGTGTTCTTTTTTTCACTGAGATACCAAAATCTGATGTGGCCTCTGAGCTCTGTTTTTGGCAAATAACTGAATGTGACATACATTTATGTGGGGAAACATATGGCTTTGCCAGGATTTCTCTGCGCACTGTGTTTTCCCTGGGCCTCACTGTACCAACAGTATCTCATCAGGGCAACACTGCACAGGATTTACTCTGCCAGGAGAGAGTTACTGCTTTGTATTTTGTGCGAGGAAACTTTTCTTTGGCAAGTGTGAATTGACCGAATTCAGGCAGAAAAGAGAATACGAAAAGGCCTTTTCTCCTGGGTGCTCTCACAATCTCTTAAAACTAAAACTATGTAGTAGCTCCTCTGGAAGGATAAAAGAATATGGATTATAGAATATAGAAATAATGGAATATAGAATATAGAATGTAAAATACAGAATCTACAATATAGAAGAATATAGAATTCAGTATATAGAATAATATAGAATACAGAAGGAAGAATGTAGAATATGGAATGTAAAATACAGAAAATTATAGTATATAGAAAAATATAGAATATGGAAGAACATAAAGAATTTAGAATGTAGAATACAGAACATAGAATATGGAAGAATTTAAAATATACAATGTAGAATATAGAATATGGAATATAGAAGAATATTGTATGTAGAAAAATGTAGAATATAGAATACAGAGTATGGGATATTGAATATACAAAAATATAGAATATAGAAGAACATAGATTATAGAATATAGAGAATTTAAAATACAGAATATGGAACACTGAAAATAGAATACAGAATACAAAAGAACTTGGAAAATAGAAGAATATAGTGTATTCTATATTTTACATTCTACATTCCATAATTTTCTATATTCTGTAATCTATATTCTGTAGTCTTTATTCTATATTTTATATTCTATTTTCTGTATTCTACATTCTACTTTCTATATTCTAAATTCTGTATTACATGTTCTTGTATAATCTATATTCTGTATTGTATAGTTTTCTACTGTGTATATTCTTCTATAATGTATATTCTATATTCTTCTGTATTTTATATTCTAATTCTTCTATATTCTCTATTCTTCCATATTGTGTATTCTACATTCTACTATATTCTTTTTCTTGTATTTTCTATAGCCTTCTATATTCTATATTCTTCTATATTCTAAATTTATATTCAATATTCTTCTATATTCTGTATTCTATATTCTTCTGTAATGTATATTCTATAATCCATATTCTTGTTTATATTCTTCTGTATTCCATATTCTTGTACATTCTATATTCTATTTTCTATATTCTTTTACATTCTATATTACATCTTCTGTGTTCTGTGTTCTATGTTCAGTTTTCTTCTATGTACTATTTCCTTCTATATTCCATATTCTATATTCTAAATTCTTCTATATTCCACATTCTAAATTCTATGTTTTTGTATATTCTATATTTTCCTATATCCTATATACCATACTCTCTATTCTATATTCGATGTTCTATATTCTATATTTTTCTCTATACTATATTCTTCTGTATTGTATATTCCATATTGTATAGTCTACATTTTAAAATCTTCTATATTCTACATTCTATACTAAACATTTGCAATTTTTCTATATTCTATATTTTTCTATATTCAATCTTCTATTTTCTATATATTTACATATACTATATTTTTGTGTATTCTATATTCCATATTCTTTATACTGTACTCAACATTCTATATTCTTTTCTGCAGGACTCTCCATTCAGGTCTATTCTTGCCTGCGGGACTCTCCATTCGGGCCTATTCTTGCCTACAGGGCTCCTCTATTCTGGCCTGCTCTTGCCTGTGGGACTCTCTGTTCCGGCCTGTTCTCGCCTGCAGGCCTCTCCGTTAGGGCCTCTTCTTACCTGCGGGGCTCCTCTATTCGGGCCTATCCTGGCCTGTGGGACTCTCCGTCCGGGCCTATTCTCACCTGCGGAACCTTCCGTTAGGGCCCATTCGTGCCTGTGGGACACTCTGTTCGGTCCTATTCTTGCCTGTGGGATCATTCGTTTGGGCCTATTCTTGCCTGCGGGAGCATCCTTTCGTTCCTCCTCTTGCCTGCGGGGCTCTTCTATTTGGGCCTGCTCGTGCCTACAGAGCTCCGTTATTCAGGCCTGTTTGAGCCTGTGGGCCTCCGTTATTCAGGCCTGTTTGAGCCTGCGGGCCCCCGTTATTCGGGCCTGTTCGTGCGTGCGGGGCTCCGCTATTCAGCGTGTCCGCACGTGCGGGCTTCTGCTATTGGGGCCGTTCATCAGTGCGGGGCTCTGCTCTTGGGGCCTGCTCGTGCCTGCGGAGCTCCGGCATTCGTGAGTGTTCTTGTGTGGGGGGTTCCGCTATTCGGCGTGTTTGTACGTACCAGGCTCCACTATTCCGGCCTGTTCGTGCCTGTGGGGCTCCTCTATTCCGGCATGTTCTTGCCTGCGGGACTCCTCTGTGCGGTCCTATTCTTGCCTTCGGGACTCTGTTCGGGCCTATTCTTGGCTACAGGAATCTCCGTTCTGGCCTATTCTTGCCTGCAGCACTCTCCATTTGGGCCTATTTTTTCCTGCGGGACTCTCCCTTCAGGTCTATTTTTGCCTGCGGGACCCTGTTCAGGCCTATTCTTGCCTACAGGGCTCCTCTGTTCTGGCCTGTGGGAATCTCCCTTCGGGCTTATTCTCGTCTGCGGGACTCTTGGTATGGGCCTGTTGTCGCCTTCGGGACTCTCCGTTCGGGCCCTTTCTCGGCTGCCGGACTCTCCTTTCGGGCCTGTTCTCGCCTGCAGGACTCTCCTTTTGGGCCTATTCTCAACTCCAGGCTTCTCTGTTAGGGTCTATTCTTTCCTGGCAGACTCTGTTTGGGCCTATTCTTACCTGCGGGGCTCCTCTATTCGGGCCTATTCTTGCCCACGGGACTGTGTAAGGGCCTTTTCTTGCCAGCCAGGCCCCAATTCGGGCCTATTCTTGCCTGTGTGACTCTGTTCGGGCCTATTCTTGCCTGCGGGACTCTCCTTTCAGGCTTCCTCTTGTCTGCGGGGCTCCTCTATTCGGGCCTCTTCGTGCCTGTGGAGCTCCGTTATTCAGGCCTTTTCCTGCGTGCGGGGCTCCGCTATTTGGGCCTGTTCTTGCCTGTGGGGCTCCTCTATTAAGGGATATTCTTGCCTGCCGGACTCTCAGTTTGGGCCTATGCTTGCCTGCGGGACTCTCCATTTGGGCCTATACTTGCTTGCAGAACTCTCCGTTCGGGCCTGTTCTTCCCTGCGGGACTCTCTGTTCGGGCCTATTCATGCCTGCAGGGCTCTCCTTTCGAGACTCTTCTTGCCTGCGGGACTCTCCGTTGGGGCCTGCGGGACTCTCCTTTCAGGCTTCGCCTAACCTGCGGGGCTTCGCTATTCGGGCCTGCTCGTGCGTGCGGGCTACCCTATAGGACTATACGATACAGAATACAGATTATAGAAGAACATAGAATACAGAATTTGGAATATAGAAAATAGAATGTAGAATAAAAGAAAAGAATGTAGAATACAGAATATAAAATATAAAATGAAGAGTATTGATTACGGATTGTAGAATATAGAAAATTATGAAATGTAGAATGTAAAATATAGAAGAATATAGAATGCATACTATAGAAGAATATAGAATGTAGAATATAGGATATAGAATATAGAATATGGAACATAAGATATACCATACAGAAAAACAGTATATAGAAAGATAAAGAATATAGAACATAGAACTTTAAATATACAATATAAAATAAAGAGAATGGAATATAGAACGTAGATTATGGAAGAATATAGAAATAGAATATAAAAGAATATAGAATTTAGAATGTACAGTATAGAATATAAAATATAGAATTTAGAACGTAGAATATAGAATATGGACTATAGAATATGGAGGAATATAGTATATAGAAGAACATAGAAGATACAATACAGAATATAAAAGAAAAAAGAATACAGAAGAATATAGAGTATAGAAGAATAAGGAATATGGAAAATAGGAGAAAGTAGAATATAATTATAGAAGAATGTAGAATATTGAAAAATATAGAATACAGAATATAGGAAAACATAGAGCATAAATTTAGAAGATATAGGATATAGAATGCAGAATATAGAAGAATAAAGGATATAGATGACAGACTACAGAATATAGAAGATAGAATGTAGAAGAAAATAGAATATTGACAAACAGGGAATATAGGGTATAGGATCTACAGTATTGAAGAATAGAGAATAAAGTAGAAAAATACAGATGACAAAATATAGAAGAATATAGAATGTAGAATAGAGAATATAAGAGAATAGATTACAGAAGAATATAGAGCATAGAGATTAGAAGGTAGAATATACATAAAAAATATAGAATATAGAATTCAGAAAAAATTTAGAATATAAAATGCAGAATATAGAATATAGAAGAAAATGGAATGGAGAATGGAGAACATAGAATATGGGATAGGGAATAGAGAAGAATAAAGAATATTGAAAAATTTAGAATATAGAATGTAGGCTAGAATATTGAATATAGAATTTAGAATGTACAATATGGAATATAGCAGGTAGAAGAATATAGATTACAACAGAAGAATATAGAATGTAGAATAAAAATGTAGAAGAGTATAGAATACAGAACATAGAAGAATAAAATGCAGAATGTAGAATATAACATACGGAATATAGAATGTAGAATACAGAAGAATATAGGATATAAAAAATATAGAATATAGAACATCGAATATGGAATATAGAATACAGAGTATGGAATAGAGAATATAGAAAAATATTGAATAGACTTAAATAAAGAATGTAGAATAGAGTATGTACAAAGTAGAATAAAGAACATAGAATACAGAAGAATATAGATTATAGAATATTCTGGAATATAGAATATAGAATTAAATATAGAATATAGAAGATGGAATATAAAAAATATACAATGTAGAATATAGTTTACAGAATATGCAATATGGAATATAGAATACAGAAAATTATAAAAATATAGAATATAGAAAACAACATTGAGTATAGAATACAGACAATGGAATATAGAAAAATAAAGAATTTAGAATACAGGATATAGAATATAAAATATAGAACAAAAATACATAATATAGAGAATATACATTATACAATATAGAAGATTATGGAATGTAGAATGTAAAATACAGAATTTACAATATAGAAAAATATACAGACTATAGAAGAATATAGAGTAAAGAATGAAGAATATAGAATACAGAAAATTGTATAGAAAAATATAGATTATAGAAAAAGAACATTGAATATAGAACACAGAGTATGGAATATGTAATATAGAAAAATACAGAATGTAGAATACAAAATATAGAATATAAAATAAAGGGTAAAGAACACAGATTATAGAAGAATATAGATTATAGAATATAGAAGATAACGGAATATAGAATATAGAATTTAAAATACAGACTACAATATAGAAGAATACAGAATGTAGTAGAATATAGAATATAGAAGGAAGAATATAGAATATGGAATAGAGAATACAGAAAAATATATAGAAAAATATAGACTAGAAGTATATGGAAGAATATAGAATTTAGAATGTAGAATATAGAATACAGAGCATAGAATATGGAAGAATTTAAAATATACAATATAGAATATAGAATATGAAATATAGAATATAGAAGAATGGTGTATGTGGAAAAACGTAGGATATAGAACATCAAATATAGAATACAGAGTATGGAATATAGAATATACAAAAATATAGAATATAGAAGATCATAGATTATAGAATATAGAGAATTTAAAATATAGAATATGGAACATAGAACACGGAAGATACAATACAGAATATAAAAGAACGTTGTAAACAGAACAATATAGTGTATAGAGGATTTGGAATAAAGAAGAATATAGAATATACATTATAGAAGAATATAGCATACAGAATACAGGATATAGAAGAAAATAGAATATAAATTTAGAATATAGAATGCAGAAGAATATAAAATGTACAATGTAGAATACAGATTATACGATGCAAAGTATACAGTGAAGAATACACAAAAGTATATAATATAAAAAAATAAATCATACAATATAGAAAATAATGGAATATAGAATGTACAATATAGAATATAGGAGAACATAGAATACGAAATACAGAAGAATATAGAATGTACAAGGGTATGGAAAATACAAGAAAAAGAATATAGTGGAATGTAGAATACAGAATATTGAAGAATACAGAATATGGAATAGAGAATATAGAAGAATTAGGATATCGAATACAGAATATACATTATAGAAGAATGTACACAGTAGAAGACTATACAAGGAAGAATATAGATTACTGAAGAACATAGAATACAGAATTTAGAATATAGAATGTAGACTACAGAATATAAAATATAGAATAAAGACTATAGAATACAGAATACAGATTGCAGAATACAGAGAATTATGGAATGTAGAATGTAAAATATAAAAGAATACAGAATTTAAAAGAATACTGAATGTAGAATATAGAATATGGAACATAGAATATACCCCACAGAAAAATATAGTATATATAAAAATAAAGAATATAGAACATAGAACTTTGAATATACAATATAGAATACAGAGTATGGAATACAGAACCTAGAATATGTAAAAATATAGAAAGAGAATATAAAAGAATATAGAACATAGGAGAATATAGAATTTAGAATGTAGAATATAAAATACAGAATATAGAATACAGAAGAATTTAGAACGTAGAACATAGAATATAGAGGACTATAGTATATAGAAGAACATAGGACATAGAAATACAAAGCAGAATATAAAAGAAAAAAGAATATAGAGTATAGAAGAATATGGAATATGGACAATAGCAGAATGTAGAGTATAGTTATAGAAGAATATAGAAAACTGAAAAACAGAATACAGAATATAGGAAAATATAGAGCAAAAATTTAGAATATAGAAGATACAGGATATAGAATGCAGAATATAGAAGAATACAGAATATAGATGACAGACTACAGAAAATAGAAGATAGAACATAGAAGAAAATAGACTATGGACAAATATGGAATATAAGGTATCGGATATATACTATTGAAGAATATAGAATAAAGTAGAAGAATAGAGATTACAGACTATAGAAGAATATAGAATGTAGAATAGAGAATATGGAATAGAGAATACAAGAGCATATTAGATTACAGAAGAATATAGAATATAGAGATTAGAAGGTAGAATAAACACTAAAAAATATAGAATTCAGAAAAATTTAGAATAGAAAATGTCGAATATAGAAGAAAATGAAATGTAGAATAGAGAACATAGAATGTGGAATAGAGTATAGAGAAGAATAAAGAATATTACAAAATTTAGAATGTAGACTGTGGAATATTTAATATACAATTCAGAATGTACAATACAGAATATAGCAGATAGAAGAATATAGATTGTAAGAGAAGAATATAGAATGTAGAATAAGAATGTAGAAGAGTATAGAATACAGAACATAGAAGACTATAGAATATAGAATGCGGAATGTAGAATATGGAATATATAATATAGAATACAGAAGAATATAGTATATAAAAATATTGAATATAGAACATAGAATATAGAACACAGAATATAGAATATGTGATATAGAATACAGGGTATGGAATAGAGAATATAGAAAAATATAAAATAGAGATAAATATAGAATAGAGTATGTACAAAGTAGAATATAAAATATAGAATAAAGAACATAGAATATAGAAGAATATAGATTACAGAATATTGAAGATTCTGGAATATAGAATGTAGAATTAAATATAGAAGATAGAATATAAGAGAATATTGAATGTAGAATAGAGTATACAGAATATGCAACATGGAATATAGAATACAGAAAATTATTAAAAAATACAGACTATAGAAAAAGATGAATATAGAATACAATCAATGGAATATAGAAAATATAGAATTTAGAAAATAGAATGTAGAGTACAGAATATAAAATATAGAATAAAAATACATAATATAGAGAATATACATTATACAATATAGAAGATTATGGAATATAGAATGTAGAATGCAAAATACACAATATACAATATAGAACAATATATGATACAGACTATAGAAGAATATAGAATGTAGAATATAGAATACAGAAAATTATAGAATATGGAAAAAGAACATTGAATATAGAACACAGAGGATTGAATATAGAATATAGAAGAATATAGTATGTAGAATACAAAATATAGAATATAAATAAAGCATAAAAAACACAGAATATAGAAGAATATAGATTATAGAATATAGAAGATAATGGAATAAGAATATAGAATGTAAAACAAAATATACAGTATGAAGAATACAGAATATAGAAAAATATAGAATATAGAAGGAAGAATGTAGACTATGGAATATAGAATACAGAAAAATATAGTATATAGAATATAGAAGAATATGGAAGAACATAGAATAAAGAATTTAGAATGTAGAATACAGAATATAGAGCATAGAATATGGAAGAATTTAAAATATACAATGTAGAATATAGAATATGAAATATAGAATATAGAAGAATATTGTATGTAGAAAAATATAGAATGTAGAACATCGAATATAGAATGCAAAGTATGAAATATAGAATATACAAAAATATAGAATAGAGAAGAACATAGATTATAGAAAATAGAGATTTTGAAATATAGAACATGGAGCATAGAACACTGAAGATAGAATACAGAATATAAAAGAACTTTGAAAATAGAATATAGTGTATTCTATATTTTACATTCTACAGTCCATAATTTTCTATATTTTATAATCTGTATTCTATAGTCTTTATTCTACATTCTATGTTCCAAATTCTGTATTATGTGCTCTTGTATAATCTATATTCTGTATTGTATAGTCTACTGTGTATATTCTTCTATAATGTATATTGTATATTCTTCTGTATTCTATATTCTAATTCTAAACATCCCCACATAACCCTGCTCACCTGGAACCATTGATGAGAGTTTCCAGACAACTCATCTGGGGACCAACAACCCAGATACCCCAAACCCAACCACCCTGCTATCAGCAGAGCACACACACAGCACCCAACCCCAAAACTAGGAAGATCACCCACTGCTCCCACAGCCAGGGTCCAGCTGGACAGACAAACACACCACCTCAACAGAAACACCACCTATATCCTCAACAGCCCCACGAGAGACCCACACTCACACATGCAGTCATTCCTCCACCAACCCTGAGAAAGGTAGTGAGAGCATCTAAATGGCAAAATTAGAGACCAGAGCAAAACACAGGCCCAGCCTACTTGGATATATCAAAACAAAACAAAATTTCAGGGTTCAACAAACACACAGTAAATAAATAGATATAATAATTTCTTGATGCTTCGGAAACAACAGACAATATCAAATCACAAAAAGAAGCAGGACAAGATGGAGTCAGCAAGTGACTGAAATAAAGAACAAAAAACCTGCCGGGAGTAAGAAACAGCCTGTGAAAACACAGGCAAAACCAAGAAAAATATAGACAAAATCAAGGAAGGCACTGACAAAATGAAAGAAAGCAACAAACAAACAAAAAACCCATTGTTGTCAAGTTGTTTACAACTCTTAAAAGCGATAAAGAATTCAGGAAAACAATATAAAAATGAAACAACTAGAAACCATACAAAAACATCAACTAGAAAGCCAAAAGATTAAGAATAAAATTTCAGAAACAGACAACTCAAAAGAAGAATATAGGACCAGAATTGAAGCAATGCAAGACAGATTAGTGAAATTAAAGAAAAATCCCTTGATATCAATTTGTTTGAGGAAAAATCAGAAAAAAGAACGAAGAAATCCTAATAATTATGTGGGACACTATCAAGAGGAAAAACTTGCATATGATAAGAGATCCAATGGATGGGGCTGGATGCAATGCAAAACACAGAGACAATTGTCAAAGTAATCCTGGCAGAAAACTTCCCTATCTATCATCATGAAAGACAAGAAGATACTCAACCAAGAAGCGCAATGAACCCCATACAGGATAGAGCCCAAAGAAAGTCACCAAGACTTATAAACAAACTTGCAAAAAAAAAAGGACCAAAGACAAACAAAGAATCCTGAGATCAGCTAAGGAAAAATAAAGTCACCTATCTACAAAGGGGAACCAATAAAACTAATCTCCAACTATGTAGCTAAAACTACGTAGGCAAGAAGACAGTGGGAAGACCTATATAAAAGGTCAAAAGTAAAAAAACAAAAACAAAATAACCCAGTCAGCAATTCTATATTCGGTAAAACTGTCTCTCAAATACAATGGCAACATTAGAATATTTCCAGATAAGCAGAAATTAAGGGAATTTGTAAAAACCAGACCAAACTTACAAGAACTATTAAAGAGAGTCCTTCGAATAGAGAACCAAAAACATTAAACCATAATCTGATATTTGGATGCAGGACAGTCCACCCAGATACCAACCCAAATAAAGAATTTAAAAAACAAAACAAAGCTAAAAGGCTAAAAACAGGGAACCAAAGACATCAATATGTAAATGATGACATCAAAACAAAAAAGAGGGAAGAAATGGTGTAGTTATAGAACTTCCATATGGAGAGGAAGCCAAAGCGATATCAATAAATAAAAGACTGTTTTAAACTTAGGAAGATAACGGTAAATTTCAAGGTAACGACATAGAGGAGGCCTGGTGGTACATTGGTTAAGTGCTCGGCTGCTAACCAAAATGTCATTGCACTGAAAGTCTTAACTAAAGAAATATGGAAAGAGAAAGAAATAAAGGACATCCAAAGTGGAAGGAAGAAGCAAAATTTTCCCTATACACAGATGAAATGAACCTATACATAGAAAACTCCAAGGATTCCACAAAAAAACTACTGGAACTAATAGAAGGATTCAGCAAAGTAGCAGGGTACAATATCAACATATAAAAAATCAGTTGGATTCCTCTACATTAACAAAGAGAACTTCAAAAAGTAAATCACAAAAAGAATGCCATTTATAATAGCCCCCCAAATGATAAAATACTTGGGAATAAATCTAACCAGGGATATAAAAGACCTATACAAAGAAAACTACAAAATGCTACTGCAAGAAACCAAGAGACCTATATAATTGGAAGAAAAAAAAATGCTCACGGATAGGAAGACTCAACACCATAAAAATGTCAGTATTACCTGAAGTGATCTACAAATATAATGCAATACCGATCCAAATTGCAACAGCGTTCTTAAATGAGATGGAAACACTAATCACCAAGCCAATGCGAAAAGGAAAGAGGCCTTGGATAAGTTAAGTGCTACTAAAGAAGAACAAGGCAGAAAGAAGGCCTCGCACTACTGAATCTTAGAACCTACTATACAGGCATGGCAATCAAAACAGACTGGTATTTGTACGATGACAAACACATAGACCAATGGAGCAGAATTTAGAACACGGATGTAAATCCGTCCAGCTATGGGCAGCTGATTTTTGACGAAGGACCAAATTTTGTTAAATTGGGAAAAGACAGTCTCTAACAAATGGCACTGGCAAAACTGAATGTCCATCTGTAGAAAAAATGAATCAGGACCCATACTTCACATCATAAACAAAAACTAACTCAAAATGGATCAAAGACCTAAACATAAAACCTAAAACAATAAGGATTTCATTTTACTTGTTTCAGCAATCAACATCCATGGAAGCGGCAGTGGGCAAATCTGCTACAAAAGACCTCCTTAAAGTGTTAAAAAGCAAGGACGTCACCTTGAAGACTAAGGTGCCCCTGACCCAAGCAATGAAAGCTGGATGATGAGTAAGGAAGACTGAAGAAAAATTGGCATCTGTTGG
The DNA here is from genome assembly GCF_030014295.1 of Loxodonta africana. NCBI lineage: Eukaryota > Metazoa > Chordata > Mammalia > Proboscidea > Elephantidae > Loxodonta > Loxodonta africana. Next base: position 433,274 of record NW_026974840.1, read on the forward strand.
TGAAGAATATTGAATATATCATGATATGCCAAAATAAGGAACAAATCTGCCTTGGAAGAAGTACAGCCAGAATGCTCCTTAGAAGCAAGGATGGTGAGACTTCATCTCATATACTTTGGGCATGTTGTCAGGAAGGATCAGTCTCTGGAGAAGGACATCATCCTTGGGAAAGAATAGGGTCAGTGAAAAAGAGGAAGGCCCTCAACAAGATGGACTGACATGGTGGCTGCAACAACGGGCTCACGTATAGCAATGATCGTGAGGATGGCACAGGATCGGGCAGGGTTTCCTTTTGTTGTGCATAGGGTGGCTATGAGTCAGAAATGACTCGAGCGCACCTAGCAAAAACAACAACAATAAGGAGATAGAAATTATAACAAAGTACTGAATACAAATTAACATTAATCTTTCTCAAACTCTTGCAAAAGAAAATAGTAGGGAACACTTTGTAATTGATTCTATGATAACATAATCACCCTGATACCGAAGCCAAAAAACCCCACAATATCCCTTATGAATATGAATGCAAATCTCCAACAGAGTACTAACAAACCAAATCCAGCAGCAAAATACTAGCAAACCAAACATAGCAGCATATTGAAAAGACTATAAACCACGTCCCAGTGGAACTTATCCCACAAATGCAAGAGTTGTTAAGCATAAATATCAATTAATTAAGAAAATGAAGGAAAAATGATTTTTTTTTTAATTTTTATTAAGCTTCAAGTGAACACTTACCATTCCAGTCTGTCACATGTAGGTTTACATACATCTTACTCCCTTCTCCCACTTGCTCTCCCCCTATTGAGTCAGCCCTTACAGTCTCTCGTTTCGTGCCAATTTTGCCATCTTCCCTCTCTCTCTATCTTCCCATCCCCCCTCCAGTCAAGAGTTGCCAACACGTTCTCCCGTGTCCACCTGATTTAATTAGCTCACTCTTCATCAGCATCTCTCTCCCCCCCACTGACCAGTCCTTCTCATGCCTGATGAGTTGTCTTCGGGGATGGTTCCTGTCCTGTGCCATCAGAAGTTCTGGGGAGCATTGTCTCTGGGATTCCTCTAGTCGCAGTCATACCATTAGGTGTGGTCTTTTCATGAGAATTTGGGGTCTGTATCCCATTGGTCTCCTGCTCCCTCAGGAGTTGTTTGTTGTGCTCCCTGACAGGGCAGACATCGATTGTGGCCGGGCACCAACTAGTTCTTCTGGTCTAAGGATAATGTAGGTCTCTGGTTCATGTGGCCCTTTCTGTCTCTTGGGTTCTTAGTTGTCGTGTGACCTTGGTGTCCTTCCTTTGCCTTTGCTCCAGGTGGGTTGAGACCAATTGATGCATCTTAGATGGCCCCTTGTTGGCATTTAGGACCCCAGGCGCCACAATTCAAAGTGGGATGCAGAGTGTTTTCATAATAGAATTGTTTTGCCCATTGACTTAGAAGTCCCCTCAAATCAAGTTCCCCAGACCCCAGCCCCTGCTCCGCTGACCTTTGAAGCTTTCGTTTTATCCCGGAAACCTCTTTACTTTTAATCCAGTCCAATTAGGCTGACCTTTCTTGTATTGAGTGTTGTCTTTCCCTTCACCCAGGAAAAATGATTTGATTAATGAATGCAGAAACATCATTTGACAAAATCCAAGACCCTTTCATAATAAAATCATTCAACAAACTAGAAATGTAAGGAAACTACATGTATCTGATTAAGGACACTTATGAAATACCCACAGCTAACATCACACGCATTGGTGAAAGACTACAAGTTTTCCCCTAACATCAGGAACAAGACAAGGATGCCTGATTTCATAACTCTTATTCTACATTTTTTCTGGAAATACTAGACAGAAAAGTTAGGCTAAAATTTTTTTTAAAGGCATTTGAATTTGGAAAGAAGTAAAATTTTTCCTATTCAAGATGACAAGATCTTATACATAGAATATCCTAAGGAATTCTCTCTCTTTTTCTCTCTCACATACACACACCCACAAATATACAATACAAATAAAAAACAAAAAGAAACTATTAGATTTAATATACAAATTCAACAGAATGGCAGGATATCAGATCAACACACAAAAATACAGTTCTGGAAAGCCAAACTTGTTATTATTTATCTATTTATCCATCTATTTATTGATTTGTTGATATAGCTATCTCTTTATCTACTTATTCATCTATTCATTCATTCATATGTCTGTCTTTCTGTATGCCTGTCCATCCATCCGTCTGTCCGTCCGTCTGTCCGTCCATCCATCCATCCATGTGTTCATTCATCCATCCATCCATGTGTTCATTCATTTATTTATCTCTCTCTATTTGTTTACTTATTACCCTTTTGAGCTTCACATTTCTTCAACACCAAACTTCAAATTGACCTGGATTTTAAGGGAAAAAAAGATGTCAATGACTTCTTAATTATGCCTATGGGAAAAATTGATTCACTTGATTAGTTTTCTTCATAACACGTTTGCTTTAAATCTACTTTAAATTACTTCTCATTAAGCTTGATTCAAAAAAATTGGATGGTCTTTTTTTTCCTTATTTGTATGAATTTAAAGAGCTTAAATTTGGAGGAAAAGAGACTTAATGATTCTCTCTTGGTTCACTATTTTGGGCCCAAGCACCCATGTGTATAGACTCAGTGCTTCTCAGGTGGTGGCAAAAACATTCATTTGCCCTGTGTTGGCTATTAGGTAGGAAGGCTGCCCCTGGCTGGAAGGAGGTCAGCCCTCAACAGTGATCATGTCGTTGGGAGAGTCTTTGAACCTGAGCAGAGAGAGCGACTGTATTTATAAAGTTTATTTAAGTAATTCTCAATGCAGAGAGTTTGTTCTATTTTTGTTTGTTGAGTTTTTAGTAGAACCATGTAACACGGGGGTGTAGAAAGCTGTTAAAAGGATTTGTGCCTGTGTTTGAGCAAAGCAATGCAGGTGATGCTTCCATCCCTGAATCTTAAAAAAGAATCTTAGTTTATGTAAAATAATAAAAAAGCAGTAAAAACAGCAGCATCAATAATAATCATCATTAAAGCTGTTTGTTGAGTGTTTGCAGCATGCTGGACAATGTTGTAAGTTGTTTGCATGTGTTAACTAATTTACTTTTTAATAAACAATATTAGTGGTAGATGCTATTACCAGTAACACTTGAAAGTTAATAATACCTGAATCAAGAGAGCAAATACCTTCTTACCTGTCCAGGCCCCTTCCAAGATTATATTGATTTTATATTTGCATTTTTATTTTCTGGTTCTAAAATCAAGTGCCAAAAACTGCACAAGTTTCACATTATTCAAAATTTACAAATGTCACCTTGATATTCTAGGTATATTTCCACCAGTGAACAAAAGTGAGGCAAGTGTTGACCATTCATAGGACTCAATTCTTCAGTTAAACTCTGAGATTTGGTTCCCAGAATGCTTATGTTTTATCCTATGACTGACTCAATGATTGTTTGACAACTGGAGTTTCTTTGTAAGGTGTTTTAGAGAATAATGAGATAAAATATTTCAAATTAAGAAGTAATTATGTTATAAATTATAATTGAGGAAAAATGAAGATAAGAACTTACTGATGTGACTTATATCTCTGTGTGTGATAGAGTTAACCTATGTATTTTCTCTCTAAACTCTGACCTACATCACCTTTCTTCTTAAGTTATTGCACATTTCTTTTTCCTACTTGAGCACAGCAGCTGTCTTATGTCATCCCATGGAATTAGGTAAGAGAATTGGCTGGTTAAAATCCCACTTCGCTTTAATTTTTCCAGATTTAATGTATCTCATTCAAATAGAACAACTTTAAGTGGGCATCATGCCAAAATCTAAATTCCTGTTTATGAACTTGGGGACATTTAAACCTTAGGGGCTGAAACATTTATATTGGATCTGTGGACTTCCAGAAAGCTGAGTCTCTTACTTCTATGGTCAAGCCAACTTGTTTATTTTGAGAATAAAATTATAGCAGTATTTAACATAATATCTCCTACATTATATAATTCTCAGTATTACATGCATATTTTGTACAGAAAAAAATCAAAGTAAATATTAGTCGATTACTAATTACGTGGAGTCTAAATCTACATGCATATTTTAAAGGTAAAATAGAGTTAACTGGTTTTTCTTTTTTTAACATTCAGTTAAGATTCGTTATTTGATTTGTTTTTCACTTGAACAAATATATTTTGAGCCTTGACCCTTTGTTCTTTTTTTTTTTCTCCCCGGAGTGTAGATACTAGGCCTCATAAAATATCACCTACAATTTCTACAATGTGCTTAATTGTGGGCTAGAGACCTAGTTTCCCCAAAAGGCCTCTGAGAAACAAAATATGAATTCCACCATGATTAGGCAGTCAGCCCATTTCTATCAAGAGGTTGAAAGCCTCATATAAGGATGAGAAAATGAGTTTGAACATTTCTTTTTTTATTAAAATTTTTCATGGTAAATGATTGAAGGCTTATTGTCTGAGGCAAAAAAAAAAAACAAAGGCAATCTTGCATACTCGTAGTGTGGTAACAGTTCCTGAAATGTGTTTCAGATTAGAGGTTTCTACAGTTTTGGGTTCCTTTTCAAATCTATTTCTCTGCCACCCCGTAGAGGTGCCAAATAAAGTAGCTTGATTATTCATAATATATGCAGTTTGTCTCTGTGACTCTTTGATATATATAACCAACAAACAATATAATTTAACTTAAAACTTTGTGAAAGACGGACTTGCTGTGAGTATGTAACACTATCCCCAAGTGGGGTGACAGGGAAATCTGTTTAATTTTGCAGACCCCTTCCCCAGCGTCTTACCTAATGTTTTATTTCAAATAAAATTTCCTGGGAAAATGAAACATATCTCTATATGAGACACTATATATCTCAACTGAAATAAGTTTTAAAATTAATTACTTTATATCTGGAAAAGAATGTGGATGTCTACACATCTAATGAAGAAGAATGTGCTTTTCAACGCAGTAGCTTGTTCTTCAGTTTTAAAAACATGACCCGCTGGATGTGAGCAGTCTCCTTCATAACAACAACCATTCAAATCTCAAATAGCTGTTTTAGGCCACTAATTACTCTGAATTTAACCTAAAATATTACAATACCTTGGAGACTTTACTACAATTCACATCAAAAAGATCAATATACAACTAATCTCAGGGACACTATTTAAAGGAATGTGTTTTATTTGATAAATTTTGTAGAGTGGATTGTATTGTTTTTTTTGCACACTCATTTCCTTGATTCGCATGATATCTGGGCTGCCCAAATTATCCCGATTACATTTGAACGATTTCTGCAAAAATGAGTATCAAGGTAAGTTATGTGAGATTGATTTGACCATATATTGAATTGAAATTTTCTTGGGGCGGCAATCACAAAGCAGCAAGGGGAGAGACATTTCTTGGGAAGGTGAGATAAGGGTTAGGGTTTGAAGGTCCAGTGCAACCCCCACTGGGCAGCAAGGCCCTGCAGCTATCACTAGTAGTCTTGACTGGGGTAGAAAAAACATTTCTTTCTTATTTTTGCCTTACCACTTTACATTATGCTTAGGACATAGTCATGTTCAGGAATATTATTAGAAAGGTGAAAGGTTGTAAACTATGTAAAGTATTTCAAGCAATACAAACACCGGTTAAGAAACTTATGCAGTGGTATTAAAATATTTTGTAAATTGTTTTATTTTCAGTGAAATATATATGCTTATATGCATATGTATGTATGTGTGTATATAATGTGTAACTGTCTAGTTTTCATAACCGATTTTGAATATATGCACATTATCTCAACAAGTTGATGTTTTTAGTTCCTTTCTCCATTTTTATCACGTACCCTTCATTTCAAATTTCTCCTGTATGTTTAATGTATTTCTATAAATTACACAAGAAAAATTCCTAATATGAAACTGTTAGTTAAAAAAAAAAGCGGTTTCCATCAAGTCTATTCTGACTCAAAGCCACCCTGTAGGACAGAGTAGAACTGCCCAGTATGGTTTCCAAGGAGCCGCTGGTGGAATCGAGCTGCAAACCTTTTGGTAAGCAGCCCTAACTCAACGACTGCGACAGGTATGAAAATGATCAAAGGTCGTGAGAAATGATTAGCAAGTTTTGAAAAGATCTACCGTGTTTTACCAAAACTATGCTACTGCATATCTGATAACGTTGCTCACAACATTTTTGGCCTAATAATTTAATAAAGTTGTTTTGTTTAACTAGGTTTTAATATTTTGGGATTATTTCTTTATTTTAAGCCTTCTATTTCATTTTTGATGTATCACTTATTTGTATATATTTTTTCTGCTTAGTCAGCTCTTTTCATTTTTATTAATTTTTGGTAAATTGGATTTTATTTGTGATATTAAAATTTTTTATTTATTTTAAGAATTTAATTTGGGTTCTTGTTTAGATTTATAATTCTTTACATGAAATTTTTTGGGGTAAAAACTACAAAATCAAAATAACGACCCCCACCTGATGAAATGGGCATTCCAATAGTTTGGAAATTGTTGCCAGTGTTCCCATTTTCTTTTTTTTAAATAAATTTTTCCTTCCATATATATGTTTATATTACTTTGTCATTCAAAAATTTATACATGATTTTTTTCATGGCATTGGCAGCAATCCCTATTGTGTCAGCACTCTCCCCCTTTCCACGCCACATTCCCACATTCCATTTGTCCAGTTTTCCTGTCCCTTCCTGCCTTCTCCTCTCTGTTTTTTGGCGGGTGTAGCCCATTTGATGTCATATACTGTTCGTTTTATAGGCCTGTCTTTCCTTTGGCTGAAAGGTAAACTTCAGGGGTGGCTTCAGTTCTGAGTTAGAAGGATCTCCAGGGGCCATAGTCTCCAGGGTTCTGCTCTGACTGGGATTACAACAGAAAGTCCTGGACAGAGTGGGAGAAAATGTAGAACAAATGATCAAATTCACAAAAAGAACAGACTTCTCTACATATTTTATTGAAGGAGCCCTGGCTGTACAGTTGTTAAGCACTGGGCTTTAACCCAAAGGTCAGGGGTTGGAACCTACCAGGAACTTCAAGGAAGAAAGATGTGGCAGCCTGTTTCTATAAAGATTAACCCACTGCCATCCAGTAGATTCCAACTCATAGTGACCGTATAGGACAAAGTAGGTTTCGAAGGCAGTAAATCTTTACAGGAGCAGACTGCCACATCTTTCTCCCTCAAAGCACCTAGTAGGATCAACCCACCACCTCTTCTGTTATCAGCCAAACACATAACCACAGCACAAACAGGGCTCCTTCTGTACTGATGGTAGCTTTAGAAATCCTATGGGGCAGTTCTGCTCTGCTCGGGGGTCACTATGAATTGGAATTGACTCCAAGGCAATGGGCAGAGTATATAATTTATTGATGATACATAGTCATATAATAGTTATATAATTTCTATAAACCCACTGCCATGGAGTCAATTGCAACTCATAGTGACCTTATAGGACAGAGTAGAACTGCCCCATAGGGTTTCCAAGGCTGTAAATCTTTACAGGAGCAGACTGCCACAGCTTTCTCCTCCTGTTCAGCAGCTGGTGGGTTCCAACTACCGCCTGCCTTTCAGTTACCAGCTCAGTGCTAAAATCACTACACCAGAATCAAGACTACTGATAACTTCTACAGCTATTGTATTCTTACTTTCCTGTTTTTCTATCATGCCCAATTATCACGCTATTTCATCACATTTATATCCATAAAATTTTATGTGTTGTATTTCCTCCTCTTCATTCTCTGATCAACATTTTTTTTTAATTTTTATTTCTAACTCAATCATTTTCTTTCAGATTTTTATTAAAAAATTGCATCATGGTCGGAAATATATAACCTATCTTAAAATTTAGATTCTATTTACATAAATTGGTTTACAGTGAACTAGCTTGCAATGACATTTATTTTGTCCTTTCAGTTACATGTGTTTGCATTTGATATTTTCAAAACATAAGCCAGTTTTTTGGATAACCATATTTAAATAATATTTTATTATCATTGAGTATTGTTATTACTAAGGTGAAAAATTTTAAGAATATTAAAAATATAATGTATTAGAATGTCACTAACTATAAATTATAATTTATACAATTTATCGAACACTTTTAGCAAGTTAAATGTTTTTCATTTATTAGGTTTTCAAAAACAGTAAAGCTTTTAAATAGAATTTTTTTTTTCTTTTTTGTGTTGTTGTTTTTATTTGTCATACTCTATTTCATGGGTTAGAACATTCAAAAAAATCATAATGTTGTTAGAATAAGTCTTTGTTTTTTTCTGAATTATACAAACATCCATCATTATTTTATATCATTGTGTTTGCAGTTTTAGAGAAAAGCACTGTTCTTTGAGAAAGGCCTATAATGAAGAAAGACGGTTCAATAGGATCAAAGCTTTTTAGAATATATGAAATGTGTGTAGTATCTTTCCTATATAACTTAATGATATGATTACTTATAGTCAAATGTGCCTTAGTTTATACCAACTTGGCTGACTATAGATAATGTTAAAAACAAAATTTCTACAAGATTAGGTTTGTATATGAACCCATAAGTTTAACTTGCAATTTATGAATGGGAAGTTTCAGACAAGAGCTTTCTAATTCATGAATAGCAACTACAGGTTATGAGTTCTTATACAAATTTAATTTTGTAAAAATTTTGTTTTTAACAGTTCTGGTGATGGGGATGGGATTAATGGAACGTTTTGAACTTGGTTAAGCTCAGCAGGCAAGTCTTAATTGGTTAACTCACATTTTGGCTTCTGGGAAGGTCAGGCATTTGTAGGAACTAGACTTAGGTTTGGTTTGCTGATATGGGGCTTAGCATAAGTGACTGCACCTTGAACCAAGTATAGTCAGGTCAACAATAAATAAAACTTTATGATAGATCATTGAGTTCTATATGCTAGAATTGTATTTATATTTGCATGTATGTATAATCAACCGTTGGTATTGTCAATTAATTTTCATATTTGTCGCACTTTATATTAAAGCTGACTAGTTTTTACTGAAAATAATTTTAATTTCTCAACTTCGTTGAGCAATATTTGTAATAACAATTACCTAAAACTTTCAAATTTTAATGGGGCATCAATACCTTTTGACTCCATATCTCAACTGAGGAGCAAGTAATAACATTTTACTAACTGACATTTCATCCAAGTGCAGTTTAAATGTAAATTTCCCCTATTAATATAAAAAGACCAAGTCAAATTCAAAATGCCATTCTTGACATGTTCCTTGAGTTAAACTTAGATTAATAATTGCTAACGTAACATTTTAATGTTTCTTTCTCCAGCCCTTCTTAAAGGTCTTGCATATTTGTTTTTTGCCTGGGCAACAAATTTCCACATACAATTACAGATATTATAGAAATAATCACCAATTCATTTACAAGAGTTGTAGTATTCCTGACATACAAATGGTAATATAACATTTATTACAACCTATAGCCAATATAATTTCAAAATTGAGAAATGGAGAAAGAAATTCTTTTTGTAAGAATATTATACCATATTTGAACATCACTGTCATGTTTAATTATTTAAATGAATGGAGTGAAAGATTTTTTTTTCATACCAAGTAAGCACATCTCCAATCTCTCATCTTGAAGATATTTAAAAGGGGAGAAAAGACTCATGTTGGCAAATCATCTAAATTTTTATTTCCAGATAAATTTTTTTTTTTCAAATTGGCCATTGCTCAACAGACACAGATTCAGTGCATAGAAACAAGGGCAGAAATAGTCACCTAAAGTGATTCAAGGAAATTCTACTGCATTTAATAATCATTTTGTTTTCTTTTGAAGGACATTCAATGTTGTTTACACTGAATTTTCAGATATTGTCTGCTTTATTTTTATTTAAGCCATGAAGACAGAAAATCAAACTTTTGGAACAGAATTTATACTTCTTGGCTTTTTCCAATATGGCCAAATGAACACTGTCCTCTTTGTTACCATTGTGGGCCTCTTCTCAGTGACTTTGATGGGGAATATCATACTGATCCACCTCATCCGATTGGACACTCCACTCCACACTCCCATGTACTTCCTCCTCAGTCAGCTCTCCTTCATTGACATGATGTACATCTCCACCACGGTACCCAAGATGGCAGCAAACTTCCTGTCAAATAGTAAGACCATTACTTTTTTAGGTTGTAAGATTCAAACCTTTGTGGTTTTGACCCTTGGTGGAACTGAAGCTCTTCTTCTTGGTTTCATGTCTTATGATAGGTATGTAGCGATCTGTCACCCTTTACATTATCCTGTGCTCATGAGCAAGACGATCTGTTTGTCCATGGTCACATGTGCATGGGCCAGTAGTTCTATCAATGCTTTAATACATACACTGTATGTATTTCAACTTCCGTTCTGTACATCTCGGATCATTAACCACTTTTTCTGTGAAGTTCCATCTCTAATGCCTTTGGTGTGTCAGGACACCTCCTAGTATAAGTATACCATCCTCTTTAGTGTCCTTATCATTCTGCTACTACCATTCATGGCCATTCTGGCTTCCTATGCCTGAGTGCTTATTGTGGTGTACCAGATGAGCTCAGGTAAAGGGCAGACAAAAGCCATCTCCACGTGTTCCTCTCATCTGATTGTGGCAAGCCTATTCTATGGGACTGCTCTCTCCACTTTATCTTCCTCAGGGTAATGCAAGACCACACACCTTGCATTACCCTGAGGAAGATAAAGTGGTGGTGGTGTTTTACAGTATCATTACACCTCTTCTGAACCCATTTATCTACAGTCTGAGGAATAAGGAAGTCATGGGGGCTATGAAAAGAGTTTTGGGAAAATAGACATTTGTACAGAAAATATGACTTTAAGAACCCTTTATAGTTTGAGACTGAACAACATGATTTGATTAGCCTACTGTCTAGAGAGATGTAAGCTCAAAGAAATGTTTACAAAATAAATAAATGTAACAATGCCTTGGTTTCTCCACTTTTCAGAAATAACTAAAGCATTGTTATTGGAACTGGGCGGATTTGCTGTGTAAAAGCAAGAGAATGGTTGCCATTATCAACTTTATCTTCTAAAGCAATAGATTTAATCCCGGTCAACACAATGCTCCCATGTCATAACAAATTTTTAGTACCTTTTTTAATATTCTGAAATAAAATGCACATGAAATATAATTTACCATATAATACATAATATCAGGAAAATACATATGATGACCAAACTATAATATAGAGCAAAATGCATACAACCGCTTATTTATTTATTTATTCATTCATTGAACAAGGGCTTTAATACTTTAACTCTGTATGTTTTTTACCAAAAAGTATTAATCAATCACCATGAAGAAGAACTAAGTGGAAAATTGGAATCGGGAAAACAAAGGATATTTGCAATGTTAAGTCAGACAGAGAAGGGAGAACCAAGAATGCAACATTTGTCAAAAACTAAAAGGAGTCGAGGAAGAGAGACAAGTGGATATTTGTGGATGAATGTTCTGGGAAGAGCAAAGAACAAGTGAGGATTCCCTGAGGTGGGGACATGCCCAGCATAGTCACAAAAGATCAAGGAGTAAATTGTTGAGACACAGAAAATAGGTATATGTTTTGTGGCCGGGTCTTACTGTGTAAATTAGATCGATGTGAGGATTGTGGCTTTGAACCTAAAACAATGGGCTACCTTTGCAGAGTTGTGGTAGAGAACTGATGTGGGCAGAAGAAAGCCATTGCAGTAGTCCAGCTGTGACAAGATATTACCTTGGACCAAGGTGATATTAGTGGAGAGGCAAAGACTGGGCAGATTCAGGAGACTGGGAGAAAGCAGACATTTGAGTTTTGTGGACACATGGGATGGGAAATACTATGAAATAAGAAGCTTTCAGAATTGGGCTAAAACTTGAAATTAACAACTGGAAGTGTGAAACTGTCATCATTACAGCTTGAGGGAAACCACAGGTGGAGCATTTCATCATTCATCATCTCTTATGCTCCTTTCATGTTAATGCCTTGGGCCCACAATTACAATCATTATTCTGGCTTCTATCGCCATTAAATAGAAGCTCTTATTTCTCATCATCATTGAGTCGAAACTTTTAAATCAGAAAATAAGTTCTCTTTGATGTCTGGCTTTTTTTCCTAAACATGTTTAAAAGGTTTAACCATATTTTTGAGTGTCTCCATCATTTTTATTACAAAGCTGAATTCCATCATATGGCTTAGAATAATTATTTCCATTCTGATGTCAGAAATGTTTGACTATAATGAATAAAACTACCATAAAGCTTCCTGTACAAGTGTTTTTTGAGAACACGTGAACTCTATTCTCTTGTACATATACCTAAATTGAAATTGCTTGGTCATAAATTAGGCACGTTTAGCTCTAATAAAAAAAAAAAAATTTTTTTTTTTAGCGTTATCCAAATTGAATTCAATCATTTATTTTCCAATCAGTAATATATGAAAACTTCTTAGAGTCTGAGTGTTGATAACGAATAATGCAGTGGGTTGCTAAACTACTTGGTGCTAAATATAAAGTGGGATATAAGCCATGAGAGCAAAATACAACCAGTGTGCCATCAGTGCATGAACAATGGTATTGGAAGAAAGCGTACATTTCTGTGAAGTATTTTAGAGATTCACTGACAAGATTTTTTTGGATCCATTGTCAATAATTTTAATAATTATATGTAATGGCCTTTAGGAACACTCATTTTTGGTTCAAGACAAAATGTGTTTATTGGTCTATGAATGCCTTACTTCGGTCAATTTGTTTATAATATAATGTATACCTGTAAGTTCACCACCCAACCCAACAACTAAAATAGTAAATTTATCTTTAGTGGTCCTCCAACTCATGGCGAGCCCATGTGTGTCAGAGTAGAACTGTTCTTGGTAGGGTTTTCAACGGCTTATTTTTCTAATGTAGATCACCAATCCATTCTTCTGAGGTGCCTCTGGGTAGACTCGAACCACCAAGCTTTCAATTAGCAGTGTCTATGTTAACTGTTCGCACCATCCAGGGACTCCTCATATCCTCCTGTACCTCCACCATCATTCTGAATTTTTGGATTTTTAATTCTCTTGCTAGAATTATAATATGGAATTCATAGGGTATTAGAAAATATTTTTAGATGCTGTAGAACTTAATAAAGGGGTCTTAAGTTGTAGATAATCTTTTTGAAAATTGTTTTTTCAGTTGACATTACTAATGCTCCAGGTTGAATGAAATGACAGCCCATTCTATTTTACAGTTGAATGACATTCTATTTTAAGACTATACTACACATTTATCCATTTTTTGTTGTTGGTGTTGTTGCTGATAGATGCTGGTTTTATTTCTAGTTGTCTACTATTATATACAATGCACTTATAAACATTGTTGCATTTGTCTCCTGTTTCCCATAAACAAGAGTTTGTATTTTGTATATATCTATGAATGGAATTGGTGGTGAAATTGCTTACGTGTGTAAACCATTTGTGTTTTACATAAAGTTTGAAATTCTAATTTATACTTACTATCAAACACGAAAATAACAAATCCATATTTTAATAAATGTACATTCAAATTTAATGAATTTTAACATATTTAAATATTTTTCACACAGACAGATTGCATGAAAGTTCACATCTGCAGACCACATCAGTCGCTGAAGTATATGGTTGCATGTCCAGTTGCTAGCTTCAAGTTTCAGGTAATCTCCACCCCAGCTTCTTGATCTTGGCTTTAGAGTTTTATACATCCTTGATCTTTTATTATTGTAATTAATTTTTGTAGTATTTTTGACCATTTTCATGCTTTTGAGTTCCAGTAGAGCCTAAACCTGACTAAACACGATGCCTAAACTTCAATAGCTATAGCTAACAAACTTTTTTTAAGTAAATAGCAATTTGAAGGATGATTTGTGTAAGTTATATAGAATAAAGAAATCCATATACAGTACATTCACAACTAATCACATAGATTATCGCAAATTGAACAAACCTATAAGAAAGTAGTAACATATTATTAGCACTTGAGAAGATTCCTCATGCCTCCCCCTAGCTGCTACCCATACTTACTTGTAATGAAACAATATTTAAGTGCATTATCCATGAATTATACTGAACAGTGAAAAAATAAATCATTTCAACTATTACATAAATTCAATATAATCCCCATTAGAATCCCATCAGTGTGTGCATGTGTGTGTGTTTAATTTACAAGTTGGCTATAAAATTTATACAAAATGATGCAAAAAACAGTAATAGCTCAAAGGGAATTTTAAAAATAATAAAATGAGATGCATCATTCTACATGATATCAAAAATTTGTATTGATATAATTATAGACCAATGGAAGAGAATACATAATTCAGATGCACACATATGTGTACAATTATGAGTCACATATGTCAGGTGCTTGTATGGGGAGTGATAAAAGTCTACACATTTCAGTGAAAGTTGTTGGATCAATTGTATATCCGTGTATATTTTTAAAAAATGAGATGTGGATAATGTCAGTGAAAATGACCAAGTTGATAGCCTCAGATACCTTCTGTGGAGGGCCTGTTCCTGCACAGAAAGAACAACAAAGCAAAAAGTGTTAGAATCAACTTTTTTAGAAATTTAGAAAGTTTTAAAATATTTACAGCAACCAAGCAAACACTGAAATAAGAGAAAACCAGAAAACCAAACCCACTCCCGTCAAGTCAATTGCGACTCATAGCGACCCTATAGGACAGAGTAGAGCTGCACCATAGAGTTTCCAAGGAGCGTCTGGTGGATTCGAACTGCTGACCTCTTGGTTAGCAGCCATAGCACTTAACCACTACACCACCAGTGTTTCTGAAATAAGAGAAAGGCCACTTAAAAACATCAGGAGAGGGGATGTTACAGAAAACAGTGTGTTAAGAAGGTATAGGATTCATTCCCTCCACTGAAGCAATGAAAAACAAAAATCAAACCCAATGCCGTCGAGTCGACTCCCACTCATAGCGACCCTATAGAACAGAGTAGAACTGCCCCATAGAGTTTCCAAGGAGCGCCCGGAGGCTTCGAACTGCCAACCCTTTGGTTAGCAGCCGTAGCACTTAACCACTAGGCCGCCAGGGTTTCCCTGAAGCAATGAATAAGTGGAAAAAAAAACTGACAGAATAAACATTAAGTGCTTCGTGAGAAAAGATGCTGTTGAATTTTGATGAAAAATTGTGGCATTTTTGTTTATTCACCTACTATCCCCCATTCTCCACTTGGCAGCTGCCATGAAGACAGCGGCCCACACTCCTGGTGCGGCTTGCTGGTGCCAGGGTGTGGACAAGACAGATCTTTTTTCTAAAAATGTTGTTGTTGTTTATTTTGACCAATCTGGTAGTTCCCGAGATACCTGCTCTGAGATAGGCCTTGGCTTTACTCCTCTCAGACATGAGTGGCTACCAGGTGGTATCTGTCTGTCAAAAGCCTTAAAGACATGTAATGCCATAACCAGCTTAGGTAAGGAATGGAGAACAGGGAAAGAAGCAGACAAACCTGATAGCCTGGAAAAGAAGAGGCTGACGAGGCAGATGCATGGGAGAATAAACTGTTTGTAGAGATACTGAATGTACTGAAGGATCAGAGATCCAATGCACATACCCAGGTTGAATGCATGCTCAGACAAGACCTGAGAGGACCCTAGGTTTGAGCCTCTGGCAGATCTTTGGGCTCTGCACAAACGGAGGTATAGACTAAGGCCCAATTGTAGGTGATTCAGAGTCAATCTTCAATGACCAGGAAAGGGTTTTTAGTTTTCTTTTTCTTCTCTTTTTGACTCCAAAAAAGGTCTCTATCAGGTCACTGGTTGACCACTAAAATAACTGAAGATAGACTTCAGTGACCACACATGGCAAAGAAAACAGTCTATGCAAAATAATAAATACATATAAACAAATAAATAGTTTGGAAATGTCACTAAACAGATGACCGCAGCCCTCAACAATAACAGCAAGCACTAGGTAGGCTGGAGAATCTGTTTTTCAGAGTTAACACATAAAATTCACAAAGCCCAGTATTTGGTAAAAATACTAGGCATGCCAAGAAACAGGAAGTACAACCAATTCACAGGAAAAAAAAAAATCGGTAAAAGCAGTCCCTGAAGAACCAATGACATGGAATTGCTAGGCAAATCGTTTAAATCTACTGTGTTAAACGTGGTCAAAGACCTAAAGGAAATCAGGAGAATAATGTCTCAACAAATAGAGAATATCAATAATGACAAAGAAATTATAAAGAAGGCATCAAATAGAAATTAACATCAATCTTTCTCAAACTTTTCCAAAAACTAAAAGGAAGGAATAATTTGTAACTCAATCCATGATGCTATCAGCATCCTGATATTTAGCCAGACAAAGCCATCAGAAAAAAATATTGCATAGAAATATCTATGGAAATCCTCAACAAAATAGTAAAACTCCAATCCAGCAGCATATTAAAAGAACCATATGCCATAACCCTGTGTGCTTTATCCCACAAGTGCAGCATATATAAAAGTCAATCAGTGTAATGCAACACATTAATAGAATGTAGGGAGAGGGGGATGATCTACCAACTGATGCAGAAAAAAGCGTTTAACAAAAAACACTCAAAAATCAGGAATAAAAGGGAACTTTTTTCCTATTGTGTGAGAGTCAAAAATGGCCTCTGTGTATTAGCCCCAAGTTGTTTACTTCTTCAAGTAAGCTGAGGTGTATTATATGAGAGAAAAAAAAAAACTGGCATGAAACTCAAACTTGTACATGTCCAACTGATTTAAAAATAGCCCAAATTTTTAGCCACTTAAAACCTGCCTGTTTTACATACCCTGCAAAACTGGACTCAACTTCTGCTAGTCCTAAAAAAAAAAAAAAAAAAGATAAATTCCTGTAGTTATAAAGACCCTAAGATGCTGCTGCTTTTAGGGCTCTCTGACCCAGAGACTTATCACCTGGCTGCAGAAGGATATCGCTTCTCACCCCTGGGAGCTTTCTTGCTCTCTTCTTCTTCTGATGCTACCTATGACTCTAGCCTCTGGAAGACCTTCTGCTACAGGGACCACCCCCTTGCATGTGACTTTCAATGTGTTGGCCCCATTAAATAGCTTGTTGCGCAATACTGTCATATAGCTCTGAATTTCCTTAACCTTAGTACACTTCCTTAAAATGATAAAGGACAGTTGTGAAAAGCCAACAATTAACATTACACTCAATGGTGAAAGACTGAAAGATTTTGCCATAAAATCAGGAACACGGCAAGGATATCTCTTTTCCCTACTTCTATTCAACACTGTGGTCTTTTTGTTCACCTCTGTGAATGTGAAAACTGGACAATGAAAAAAGAAGGCAGAAGAAGTACTGATGCATGGAAGTGTGGTGTTGGTGGAGAATATTGAATGTACCATGGATTAACAAAAGAACAAAAAAATTAGTCTTACAATAAAACAATGAAATGTTCCTTAGGAATGAGGATGGCAAGACTTCATCTTACTTACTTTGGACACATTATCTGGAAAGACCGATCCCTAAGAAAAGAAGTCCTGTTAGGTGAAGTAGAAGATCACAAAAATAAAGGAAACCTTCAAAAAGATGGATTGACGCAATAACCACAACAATGGACTCAAACATACCAACAATCATTAGGATGGCATGGGACCAGGGAAAATTTCTTTCTCTTATATATTAGGTTACTTTGAGTAGAAGCCAACTAAATAGCAACTGCTCTCAACAACAACATTCGGCACAAGACATCAACAACAACATAGCTACAGCTTATCTTCATATAAAACAACCAAAAAAAAAAAAAAAACAGTTGCAGTAGAATCAAACTCAACTCACAGTGACCCCTTGGGTGTCGGAGTAGAACTGGGCTCCGTCAGTAGGCTGCACTGTGTGTCTGTACCATAATTTGTTTCCCATTCGTCTGTTGATGAGCATTTAGGTTGTTTACATCTTTGTGCTGTTGTGAATAGTGCTCCAATGGACATGGTATGCATATGGCTATTCCTGCGACTGCTCTTACTTCTCTTGGGTATATTCCTATGAGTGGGATTGCTGGATCTTATGGTATTTCTACTTCTAGCTTTTTAAGGAAGCACCAGATTGTTTTCCAAAGTGATTGTATCATTTTACATTCTCACCAGCAGTGCATGAGAGTCCAATCTCTCCACAACCTCTCCAACATTTTTATTTTGTGTTTTACGGATTAACCAAACCCATCGTCATCGAGTTGTTTCTGACTCATAGAGACCCTATAGGACAGAGTAGAACTGCCTTGTGGAGTTTCCAAGGAGCGCCTGGTGGATTCAAACTGCCAACCTTTTGGTTTACAGCATTTAACCACTACACCACCAGGGTTTCCATTTTTTGGATTAGTGCCAGTGTTATTGGGGTGATAAGGCATCTCTTTGTAGTTTTAATTTGTATTTCTCTGGCGGCTAATGATCACGAGCATTTCCTCGTGTGTACATTAGCCACCCGAATATCTTTTTTGGTGCAGTGTCTGTTCATATGCTTTGCCCATTTTTAATTTTTTTATTTGTCTTTTTGTTGTTGAGGTGTTGCTGTATTTTGTGGATTTTAATGATTAGACCCTTACCATATATGTCATAGCTAAAAATTTCTTCCCGATCTGTAGGTTCTGTTTTTACTCTTTTGGTGAAGCCTTTCGATGAGCATAACTGATTTTTAGCAGATCCCAGTTATCTAGTTTCTCTTCTGATGTTTCTGCATTGCTAGTTATGGTTCCGTTTATGTCATGTATTAGGCCTCCTAGCATTGTCCCTATTTTTTCTTCTGTGATCTTTATCATTTTAGGTTTTATATTTAGGTCTTTGATCATTTTGAGTTAGTTTTTGTGCATGATGTGAGGTATGGGTCCTGTGTCTTTTTTTTGCAGACAGATATCCAGTTATGCCAGCACCACGTGTTAAAGAGGCTGTCTTTTCCCCCATTTAATGGACTTTGGGCCTTTGTCAACTATCAGCTGCTCATAAACCAAACCCACTGCTGTCGAGTCGATTCCGACTCATAGCGACCCTATAGGACAGAGTAGTACTGCCCTGTAGAGTTTCCAAGGAGCACCTGGTGGATTCAAACTGCCAACCTTTTGGTTAGCAGCCGTAGCAATTAACCACTACACCACCAGGGTTTCAGCTGCTCATAGGTGGATAGATTTATGTCTGGGTTCTCAATTTTGTTATATTGGTCTATGTGTCTGTTGTACCAGTACCAGGCTGTTTTGACTATCATGGTGGTATAATAGGTTCTAACATCAGGTAGTGTGAGGCCTCCCACTTTGTTCTTCTTCTTCAGTAATTCTTTACTTATTTGGGGCTTCTTCCTTTTCCATATGAAGTTTGTGATTTGTTTCTCCAACATGCTAAAAGTTGTCATTGGAATTTGGATTGAGATTGCATTATATCTGTAGATCACTTTGGGAAGAATTGACATTTTCATAGTGTTGAGTCTTCCTGTCTATCAGCATGGTATGTTTTTCCACTTATGTAGGTCTCTTTTGATTTCTTGCAATAGTGTCTTGCAGTTTTCTTTATGTAGGTTTTTTACATCTCTGTTTAAATTTATTCCTAAATACTTTATCTTCTTGGGGGCTATTATAACGGTATTGATTTGGTGATTTCCTCTTGGAAGTTCTCTGTTTTGGTGCAGAGGAATCTGACTGACTTATGTATGTTTATCTTATATC
The DNA here is from genome assembly GCF_030014295.1 of Loxodonta africana. Lineage (NCBI taxonomy): Eukaryota > Metazoa > Chordata > Mammalia > Proboscidea > Elephantidae > Loxodonta > Loxodonta africana. The sequence goes on from NW_026974840.1 coordinate 452,901, forward strand.
CTGGTATTTTGCAAAATCTTCTATTAGTTGTAGTAGTTTTCTTGTGGATTTTTGGGGGTTTTCCATGTATAAGACCATATCATCTGCAAATAGGGATACTTTTACTTCTTCCTTACCAATTTGGATGCACTTTATTTCTTTTTCTTGCCTTATTGATCTGGCTAGGGCCTCCAGTACAATATTGAATATGAGTGGTGATAAAGGGAATCCATGTCTGGTTCCCCTTCTGAAGGGGAATGCTTTAAGACTCTTCATTTAGGATGATGTTGGTTGTTGGCTTTGCATAAATGGCCTTTATCATGTCCAGGAATTTTCATTCTATTCCTATTTCGCTGAGAGTTTTATCAAGAATGGGTTTTGGACTTTTTAAAATACCTTTTCTGCATCAATTGATAAGATCATGTGGTTCTTGTCTTTTGTTTTATTTATGTGATGGATTACATTGATTGTTTTTCTAATGTTGAACCATCCCTGCATACCTGGTATGAATCCCATGTGGTCAGGGTGAATTATTTTTTGATATGTTGTTGAATTCTATTGGCTAGAATTTTGTTGAGGATTTTTGGGTCTATATTGGTGAGGGATATTGGTCTGTAATTTTCTTTTTTTGTAGATCTTTACCTGACTTTTCTATCATGGTTATGCTGGCTTCATAGAATGAGTTTGCGAGTATTCCATCCTTTTCCATGCCTGAAATGCCTTTGGTAGTAATGGTGTTAACTCTTCCCTGAAAGTTTGGTAGAATTCTCCAGTGAAGCCGTCTGGGCCAGGGCTTTTTTGTTGTTGTTGGTTTTTATTTTTTTAATTATCTCTTCAATCTCTTCTTTTGTTGTGGGTTTATTTAATTTTTCTACCTCAATTTGTGTTAGTTTAGGTAAGTAGTGTGTTCCTAGAAATTTGACCATTTCTGCTAGATTTTCAAATTTGTTAGAGTACAATTTTTCATAGTATTCTGTTCTGTTCCTTTTCTTTTCCATTGGGTCTGTTGTGATATCACCCATTTCATTTCTTATTTAGGTTATTTGCTTCCTCTCCTGTTTTTTCTTTTGTCAATTTGACCAATGGTTTATTGATTCTGTTGATCTTTTCAAAGAACCATCTTTTAGTATTGTCTACTCTTTCAATTGTTTTCCTATTCTCTATCTCATTCATTTCTGCTCTAACCTTTATTATTTCCTTTCTTCTAGTGCCTGAGGGCTTCTTTTGTTTCTCTCTATTTGTTCAAGTTGTAGGGTTAATGTTTTGATTTTGGCACTTTCTTCTTTTTGAATGTGTGCATTTATTGTTATAAACTGACCTCTAAGCACTGCTTTTGCTGTTTCCCAAAGGTTCTGGTGAGACATGTTTTCATTATCACTTAATTCTATGAATTTATTTTTTCCATCTTTGATTTCTTCTATAATCCAGTAGTTTTTAAGCAAGGTGGTGTTCTGTTTCCATGCATTTGATTTTTTTTCCTTGCTGTTTCTGTTATTGATTTCTAATTTTCTGTCATTATAATCAGAAAAGATGCTGTGTAAAATTTCAGTGTTTTGAATTCTGTTAAGGTTTGCTTTGCAGACCCATATGCAGTTTATTCTGAAGGATGTTCCATGTGAGTTGGAAAAGAATGTATACTTGGCTGCTGCTGGATAGATTTCTGTATATGTCTATGATCTTCTGTATCTTTATTTTCTTTCTACATGTTCTGTTCTTCATTGAAAGTGGTATGTTGAAGTCTACTATTATGATGGATTATCTATTTCTCTTTCCAATACTATTAGGGTTTGTTTTGTGTGGCTTGGAGCCGTCTCATTAGGTGCTTATGTATTTATTATAGTTATGTCCTCCTGGTGTATTGACCCTTTAGAGGTTAAGCTGTGTCCTTTCTTATCCTTTGTGGTGAATTTTGCTTTAAATATGTTTTGTCAGAGATTAATATTGTCTCTCCTGCTCTTTTTTGTGGTTGTTTTCTAGATATTTTTTTTCCATTGTTTTAGTTTTAGTTTGTTTGTGTCTTTGAGTCTAAGTCGTGTCTGTTATAGGCAGCATATAGACAGATTGCGTTTTTTTAATCAGTTTTGACACTGTTCATCTCTTTATTAACACATTTAGTCCATTTACTTTCAGTGTAATTACTGATTGGTACGAGTTTAGTGCTGTCATTTTGTTGTTGTTGTTGCTTGTTTTTTTGGTGGTGCTAGCAGTTTCTTTGTTCCAGTTAATTTTCTGTGCTGTTGAGTGGTTTTTCTTATGTATTCTCTTTTCATATTTTTTCATTATTGTTTATTTTGTTTTTTCTAAGTCCTCATGTTTTTCTTATTTTGATGGGTAGGTTTGTTAGCATCCTTTGTGGTTACCTTAAAATTTACCTTTATTTTTCTAAATTTAAACCAACATTTTATTTCTTAATATTGCCTTTAACTTCCTCTCCATATGTTCTGGTGTGGCACAGGTGTCCAAGTTTTCAGTCACCAAATGTGTGGTGCAGACTCTCACCTACAGTCCCAGACTGTCAGGGCTGCAGATTGGTGTTTGAAGCAGGAACAGGTATCCGGCTGCTGTAGGGGGTATGTGTGGAACAAGGCAGGGGACTGGTGGCTGCCCCTGGATGCCTTGGTGAGGGTGTGTTCCTTTTTCCCTAGAGCATGTAGTGAGGGGTATTGCAGCTGGTCCTTGGGCACACAGTCCTTTTGACTGTAGGGAATGGGAGACACCGTTTATTCTCAGACCCCTATTACACGAGTGGCTAGACGGAGTGAGGAAGCCCTGGTGGTGTAATGGTTAAGTGCTACAGCTGCTAACCAAAGGGTTGGCATTTCGAATCCACCAGGTGCTCCTTGGAAACTTTATGGGGCAGTTCTACTCTGTCCTATAGGGTCACTATGAGTCGGAATCAACTCGACGGCACTGGGTTTGGTTTTTTTTTTTTTTTTTTTGTTTAGATGAAGTGAATGTTACCATCAGCCCTCAGGCCTCTGGGGTAGGTGGCTGAGGTTCTGTGCTTAAGAGGCAGGGCCATGTCAAATGTGATGAGTCTGCAGCTCCTCCTTGGCTGCTGAAGTTGAAAATGGGCTTCAGGTGTATGCCCTGCTGTTATGATAATGATGGCATGTGGTGTTGAATCAGCCCACACAGGTCTAAACCCACTGACCCAGTGCACACAGGTCTAGGCAGGAGTAAAGGATTCTGCAAGTCTGCGGACCCCTCATGCCAGTGGCTCAATGAAGGGGCAGGGCCTCCTGACTCACCCTGAGTTCCTGGCTTAGGGGGAGTGACAGTTCTTGAATACTGCCAGACTGGTTTCAGAGCAGAGCAGGGTGGGGGTAGGTGAGGGAAAGTAACCAGTTCTCCACTGTGAAACTCTGGGAGTAGAATTTATTTTGCCTCCCAGTGCTAGGTTAGATGTTTGCACTTAACGTTTGCAGGTCCAGCGCTGCTTCCACCTAGCTCCAGAGGTGTGTGCAGACTCGCTGCTGCCCAGCTTCACCCAACATGGTGAGGTGCATCCCAAACACTACTGCTCACCTCAGCCTGCAGGCACAGGATGACCTAGTCAGCAGGGCACTGGCAACCTAACAACTGGCACTTCTTTGCTGTTTTTGAATTATCCCTCCTTCTCCCTGCCACTCAATCCAACTCTTCAGCTTTGTCTTTTATGATCAGGGCTTCTAGATTGTTATATATAATCAATTCACTTGTTTTTTCAGGTCTTTGTTGTAAGAGGGACAACAGGAAGAGTCTGACTATCCCACCATCTTGGCCACACCTCTTAGTTTCCTATTTCTGCTGTATCAAATTACCACTCATTTAACAAAAGTTATTATCTTAGAGTTCTGAAAGTAAGAATTCTGAGATTGTTCTCACTGGGCTAAAATCTAGGTGTTCATAAGGTTCTGTTTCCTCTGGAGGCTCTGTAAGAGAGCTGTTTCCATGCCTTTCCACCTTTTAGAGGCTAACCACATTCCTTCACTCATGATCCATGTCTTGGTCTTCCAGTCTGCTATAACAGAAATACCACAAGTGGATGGCTTCAACAAAGAGAAGCTTATTCTCTCACAGTCCAGTAGGCTAGAAGTCCAAATTAAGGGTGCCAGCTCCAGGGGAAGGTTTTTGCTCTCTGTTAGTTCTGAAGGAAGGTCCTTGTGATGCATCAGTCTTCCCTTGGTCTGGGAGCATCTCAGCACAGGAACCTCAGGTGCAAAGGACATCCTCTGCTCCCAGCACTGCTTTCTTGGTGGTATAAGGCCCCCCTATCTCTCTGCTCATTTCTCTCTTTTATATCTCAAAGAGATTGGCTTAAGACACTATCCAAACTTGTATATCTCATCAGTATATCTGCCACTAATTCATCTCATTTCATCATAGTGACAGGATTTACAACACAGGGAAATCACATAAAATGATGGACAATCACACAATACTGGGACTCATGGCCCAGCTAAGCTGACAGACATTTTTGGGGAACACAATTCAATCCATGACAATCCACTTCCTCTTTTTTCAAAGCCAACAATTTTGAGCTGAGTCCTTCTCACACTGCTATCTCTGATTCTCTCTTCCTCTTCCCTCTCCCACTTTTAAGGCCCTTGGGATTACAATGAACCCACCTGGATAATTTAGGATACTCTTTCTTAAGGTCAGCTGATTAACAATTTTAATTCCATGTACAATCTTAATTCTCCTATGCCATGTAACTTAACATATTCACAGATTCCAGGGATTGAGACAAGGACACCTTTGGAGAATCTTTTTCCTGTCTTCCGTATTGATATTTTGTAAAACCATGTCTGTTCAACAGGCAGACATCAAGGCCAGCTCCTGGCAATACAAAAACCTAATTGATAGTGCCAGGTCAGCTCCCAGATGTCAAAAAATATTCTCTTTCTTCTTCTAGGATATTTGTACTCAGGTCTCTTCCCTTTGAGTTAATTCATCTCACTGTACTATGACTTTTTGTTTAACTGTATCTATTTACAAACTTCAATAAAATTAAAATATCTCTACTGCAGTAAAAAATGTATTAAAATAATTAATTAAACAAGTACAATTTTGCAATGACTATAGTGGCTATTGCGCCAGTCTGCCTCAACAAAGTCTCCCTTACTCTCTCTGGCCCGGTATTTCCCCAAGCATGAGGTCCTGCATTAGATTGATCCCTCCTAATGGTTTGTCCAAAGGAAGTGAGTCAGACAATGTTCTGTTGTGATCCATAAGTTTTCCATTGGCTAATTATTGGAAGTAGACCACCAGACCATTTTCCTAGTCTAATCTTATTAAGGTTTTAACCTTGGGCAGTAACTTAACTTTACTAAGATCCAGTTTCATCAAAAGTCAGTGGGAGCTAAAAATAACATCTTCATGAATCTGCTTCGATGAAATCATGCAAATAGACTGTTAGGAACGATGTAGCTCACTCAGTAATTTCTCAATATTTTTTAAATAATTTTTATTGTGCTCTAAGTGAAAGTTTACAAATCAAATAGGTCTCTCACAAAAAAACTTATATACACCTTGCTGCATACTCCCAATTGCTATCCCCCTAATGAGACAGTCCGCTCTCTCCCTCCACTCTCTCTTTTCATGTCCATTTCACCAGCTTCTAACCCCCTCCACCCTTTCATCTCCCCTTCAGGCAGGAGATGCCAACATAGTCTCAAGTGTCCACCAGATCCAAGAATCACGCTCCTCACCAGCGTCCCTCTCCAACCTATTTTCCAGTCCAATCCATGTCTGAAGAGTTGGTTTCAGGAAAGGTTCCTGTCCTGGGCCAACAGAAGGTCTGGGGGCCATGACCACCAGGGTCCTTCTAATCTCAGTCAGACCATTAAGTCTGGTCTTTCTATGAGAATTTGGGGTCTGCATCCCACTGCTCTCCTGCTCCCTCAGGGGTTCTCTGTTGTGTTCCCTGTCAGGGCAGTCATGGGTTGTAGCCGAGCACCATCTAGTTCTTCTGGTCTCAGGATGATGTAGTCACTGGTTCATGTAGCCCTCTCTGTCTCTTGGGCTCGTAATCACCTTGTGTCCTTGGTCTTCTTCATTCTCCTTAGATCCAGGTGGGTCGAGACCAATTGATGCATCTTACATGGCTGCTTGCTAGCGTTTAAGACCCCAGATGCCACTCTTCGAAGTGGGATGCAGAATGTTTTCCTAATAGATTTTATTGTGCCAACTGACTTAGATGTCCCCTGAAACCATGGTCCCCAGACCCCTGCCCCTGCTACGCTGGCCTTCGAAGCATTCAGTTTATTCAGGAAGCTTCTTTGCTTTTGGTTTAGTCCAACTGTGCTGACCTCCCCTGTATTGTGTGCTGTCTTTCCCTTCACCTAAAATAGTTCTTATCTACTATCTAAACCCCTCTCCCGCCCTCCCTCCCTCCCTCCCGTAATGACAAAAGAATGTTTTCTTCTCAGTTAACTGTTTCTCAAGTTCTTATAATAGTGGTCTTATACAATATTTGTCCTTTTGCAACTGCTTAATTTCACTCAGCATAATGCCTTCCAGGTTCCTCCATGTTATGAAATGTTTCACAGATTCCTCGCTGTTCTTTAACGATGCATAGTATTCCATTGTGTGAATATACCATAATTTATTTATCCGTTCATCTGTTGATGGGCATCTCAGTTGCTTCCAGCTTTTTGCTATTGTAAACAGTGCTGCATAAACATGGGTGTGCATATATCTGTTTGTGTAAAGGCTCTTATTTCTCTAGGATATATTCCAAGAAGTGGGATTGCTGGATCCTATGGTAGTTCTATTTCTGGATTTTTAAGGAAGACCCAAATTGATTTCCAAAGTGCTTGTACCATTTTACATTCCCACCAGCAGTGTATAAGTGTTGCAATCTCTCCACAGCCTCTCCAACATTTACTATTTTGTGTTTTTTGGATTAACGCCAGCCTTGGTGGAATGAGATGAAATCTCATTGTAGTTTTGATCTGCATTTCTTTAATGGCTAATAATCGTGAACATTTCTTCATGTATCTGTTAGCTACCTGAATGTCTTCTTTAGTGAAGTGTCTATTTATATCTTTTGCCCATTTTTTAATTGGGTTATTTGTCTTTTTGCAGTTGAGTTTTTGCAGTATCATGTAGACTTTAGAGATCAGGCGCTGATCGGAAATGTCATAGTTGAAAACTTTTTCCCAGTCTGTAAGCCTTTTTACTCTTTTGGTGAAGTCTTTGGATGAGCATAGGTTTTTGATTTTTAGGAGCTCCCAGTTATCTAGTTTTTGTTTTGCATTTTTAATAATGTTTTGTATACTATTTATGCCATGTATTAGGGCTCCGAACAGTGTCCCTATTTTTTCTTCCATGATCGTTACCTTTTTAGATTTTATATTTAGGTGTTTGATACATTTTGAGCTCACTTTTTTTGCATGGAGTGAGGTATGGGTCTTGTTTCATTTTTTGCAGATGGATATCCAGTTATGCCAGCACCATTTGTTAAAAAGACTGTCTTCTCCCCCATTTAACTGTTTTGGGGCCTTTGTCAAAAATCAACTGCTCATATGTGGATGGATTTATATCTGGATTCTCAATTCTGTTCCATTGGTCCATGTATCTGTTGTTGTACCAGTGCCAGGCTGTTTTGACTACCGTGGTGGTATAATAGGTTGTAAAATCAGGGAAAGTAAGGCCTCCCACTTTGTTCTTCTTTTTCAGTAATACCTTATTTATCCGGGGCTTCTTTCCCTTCCATATGAAGTTGGTCATTTGTTTCTCCATCTCATCAAAGAATGCCGTTGGGATTTGGATTGGAATTGCATTAAATGTATAGATCCCTTTTGGCAGAATAGACATTTTTATAATGTTAAGTCTTCCTATCGATGAGCAAGGTATGTTTTTCCACTTATGTAAGTCTCTTTTGGTTTCTTGCAGAAGTGTTTTGCAGTTTGCTTTGTATAAGTCTTTTACATCTCTGGTAAGATTTATTCCTAATTATTTTATCTTCTTGGGGGCTACGGTAAATGGCATTGATTTGGTGATTTCCTCTTCAATGTTCTTTTTGTTGGTGTAGAGGAATCCAACTGATTTTTGTATGCTTATCTCGTATCCTGATACTCTGCTGAACTCTTCTATTAGTTTCAGTAGTTTTCTGAAGGATTCCTTAGGGTTTTCTGTGTATAAGATCATGTCACCTGCAAATGGAGATACTTTTACTTCTTCCTTGACAATCTGGATGCCCTTTATTTCCTTATCTAGCCTAATTTTTCTGGCTAGGACCTCCAACACAATGTTGAGTAAGAGCGGTGATAAAGGGCATCCTTGTCTGGTTCCCAGTCTCAGTGGGAATGCTTTCAGGCTCTCTCCATTTAGGGTGAGGTTTGCTGTTGGCTTTATATAAATGCCCTTTATTATGTTGAGAAATTTTCCTTCTATTCCTGTTTTGCTCAAGTTTTTATCATGAATAGGTGTTGGACTTTGTCAAATGCCTTTTCTGCATCAATTGATAAAATCATAGGATTCTTGTCTTTTGTTTTATTTATATCATGGATTACATTAATTGTTTTTCTAATGTTGAACTATCCCTGCATACCTGGTATGAATCCCATTTGGTCATGGTGAATTATTTTTTGATATGTTGTTGAATTCTGTTGGCGAGAATTTTGTTGAGGATTTTTGCATCTAAGTTCATGAGGGATATAGGTCTGTAATTTTCTTTTCTTGTGGTGTCTTTACGTGGTTTTGGTATGAGGGATATGGTGGCTTCATAGAATGAGTTTGGTAGTATTCTGTCCTTTTCTGTGCTCTAAAATACCTTTAGTAGTAGTGGTGTTAACTCTTCTCTGAATGTTTGGTAGAACTCTGCAGTGAAGCTGTCCGGACCAGGGCTTTTTTGGGGTGGGGGGGGGTTGATTGCCTTTTCCATCTCTTCTTTTGTTATGGGTCTATTTAGCTGTTCTACCTCTTTTTGTGTTAGTTTAGGTAGGCAGTGTGTTTCTAGGAATTCACCCATTTCTTCTAGGTTTTCAAATTTGTCAGAGTACAATTTTTCCCAGAAATCTGATATGATTCTTTTAATTTCTGTTGGGTCTGTTGTAATATTGCCCATCTCATTTCTTATTCAGGTTATTTGGTTTCTCTCCTGTTTTTCTTTTGTCAGTTTGGCTAGTGGTTTATCAATTTTGTTAATTTTTTCAAAAAAACCAGCTTTTGGTCTTGTTAATTCTTTTCATTTTTTTTTTCTATTTCTTTTAGTTCAGCTCTAATTTTTAGTATTTGTTCTTTTTTCTGGCGCCTGTGAGTTTCTTTTGTTGCTCTCTTTCTATTTGTTCAAGTTGTGGGGATAATTCTTTGATTTTGGCCCTTTCTTCTTTTTGTATGTGTGCATTTATTGATATACATTGACCTCTGAGCATTGCTTTCACTGTATCCCAGCGTTTTTACAGGAAGTGTTTTCATTCTTATTGGAATTTCTTTATTCCATCCTTAATGCCTTCTAGAATCCAGTCTTTTGTTTTGTTCAGTTTCCAAGTGTCTGATTTCTTTTCCCTGCTTTTCCTGTTTTTGATTTCCACCTTTATGGCCCTATGGTCAGAGAAGATGCTTTGTAATATTTGAATGTTTTGGATTCTGCTAAGGCTTGCTTTATGCCCTAATATGTAGTCTTCTAGAGAATGTTCCATGTGCACTAGAAAAGAAAGTATACTTGGCTGCTGTCGGGCGGAGTGTTCTGTATATGTCTATGAGGTCAAGTTGGTTGATTGTGGCATTTAGGTCTTCCGTGTCTTTATTGAGCTTCTTTCTGGATGTCCTGTCCTTCACCAAAAGTGGTGTGTTGAAGTCTCCTACTATTATTGTTTTGTCAGAAATTAATAACTCAATAAATATTAACTGTTCTGATTTTTGTTATTGATTTTAATATTATTATTTTCTCTTTTAATTAATTTATTCAGGGTTACCAGAATTTGACTTATATTTCTACTTCCGTTTTCTTTTTTCTCATATTATTGACTATATCCATAGGTATATGCCTGTTTGAAAATAAAATTCAAATATCCCTTCATAGATTGGTTTGACAATCCTAGTATAATTATATAATATAATTGTGTGGTTTGTCTATCTAACCACATTGCACATGCAAACAGGATGTGTCTCAAACTAGCAGACAACTAGGAATGAGGCATGTACAACCACTGGCATCAACCATTCCATGAGTGCTACGGCCATCTGTGATCAAGACATTTACACAATATTGGCAAAGTGAAAGCCACTATTATTATTTCTAGAAAGCAAACAGTAAACAGTAAAACAAATTCTCAAAGCAGATCTGCTTATTCTTTTCCAAACTACTCATATTCTTTCTAATATCACTGTACTGACACATTGTGTTTCTGGTCAAATGTTGTCTTCATGTCACCACTGCCTCTGGCTACCACCATGCTACCTGGGACACCTGCATGGCTTCCAAGGCTTCTGTTCTACCCCTGGGCCTCACTGGGCCTTGCTTCACTAATGGAAAGACCCCTGTACAGGATCTCGTGAGCCTCTGCCACTGGGCCCTTCTTGACCTATGCTGCTGCCTCCTACCATGCTACCCAGGCCGGAGTGGTTCTCTGTCTTGCTGCCATGATACCAAGGCCTACCCTGCATGAGGGAATGTATTGTTCCCACCACGATGCCCGAAGGGGGAAGGAAGCAAATTACACCAGCCACACTCAGGTCTCTGTCCCGCAGGTACAAGTGTTGCAGTACTTTAGTAGGAGGCACACCCCTGCACAAACACACTCAGTTCTCTCTCTATGGACCAGGAAGGCCACCATCCCTGTCTTCACTATTACAACTCTCTCTTCTTGATATAGGGAGTTCTAAGTGCAGGGACCCTGGGTCCAAAGGATGCACTCCACTCTACACTCTTTTTGATGGTAGTGAGGGGCCCCAGAACCTCTGTGGATTTGGCCCTTATATAAGCCTAACAGAATAGAAACAGCGACCAATCTCCTTGTTGGACCACAAAGGGCACAATCCCATTAAGTGAATTTTCAATCCACTAGTTTTGTAGTAAATCTACTAATACCTTGCAAAATTTTGGCCCAGACAATCATTTTGTGAAGTTACAAGACCAGGGCAAGAAAGCCATATAAAAGTGATTCATTGCACTGCAATAATTCAGCCCATTTTCTTAACCCTTAACCAGTTCATAAGCAGAGCTGTAACAAATCAATCAGTTAATGCTTATTATATTTTGATTATGTAGCACAGCATCGTATAACCTCGCATATTGGAGCTCCTGAGTGGTGCAAATACTTATACTGTATAATCTCCTGGAGCGGAGCCCCTGGGTGGTACAGTTAACATGTTCAGATGCTAACTGAGAAGATGGAGGTTCAAGTCCACCCAAAGGCACCTTGGAAGAAAGACCTGGTGATCTACTTCTGAAAAATCACCCATTAAAAACTCTACAGAGCACAGCTCCACTCTGACACACACAGGGTTGCCATGAGTCAGAGGTAACTCAATGGTAACTGATTTTTACTGTTTTCTGTTGCAAGATAAAGACATTAAAAAAAAAAAACTCTCATTACTGTACGTCAGTTCATAAGTCAACATATCCTGCTAAAGCAGAGAAGAAAGGAGATACTGAAATTATACTTGTTTGATAGATCTGGTGCTTTATATTTATTCTATACCCGAAACCAAAACTAAACCCATTGTCATCAAGTCTATTCCAACTCATAGCGACCCAATAGGACAGAGTAGAACTGCCCCATGGAGTTTTCAAGGAGCTTCTGGTGAATTTGAGCTGTTGGCGTTTTGGTCAGCAGCTGAGCTCTTAACGACTGCACTACCAGGGCTCCTTATTCTATACAGTAGCCCCTAAAAATAATCCTATGGAAGAGGCATTATGATGCCCCTTTTACAGATGATTAAACTCAGGCTCAGAGAGGTTATATAACAGGCCCAAAATATATAGCTAGAAAGTTTCAAGACTGGAAAAGTTCAATTTGGTCACGGCCTTTTGTTGGGTAAGACGTGTCTAAAAGTCCACTCTATTCCCACATCATTACCAGCTCTTTCTTGACACATTAGTTATTGTGAAAGTTTAGGTTAACAGGATTATGGGCTAAGTGTATTTTCCAGGCATGAGTTAAGTGCTTTATGCATCGTAACTCATTTAATACTAATAATATTATAAGGCAAGCATCAAATTCAAAATAATCCGATCCTGACTTTAGCAGGTTGATAAAACAGGCCATTTTCTTCAGAGATCAAATATCCTGAGATTTTAAAATAATCCTGTATGGAGGTGATAAATGAGGAGAGCATGTGGTCATCTGTATTCTTCCGAATGCTTTCCTAAGAGCATGTCTGCAGCCTGAAGCTCAGGAATCCCTAAGGCTTTAGCCAGATGCCTTGTATTTTATACCGGCAACAGAGGCAGTGGTGGGGATCCGAACGGTGATCTGGGAACCAGAGGCTTAGAGTATTCCACACCTCCTGCACGGTGGCTCCTCTGATGCAGGTTAGTGCTACGACTCCTAGACTGAGTGCTTACAACCGGGGATGGTGTGTGCTAATGCTTTCATTGTGGCCCACTTAATTTCTGTAATTTAAAAAACTATATCACAATCATACTATTTGGAAAGCACAGAAATTAAAGCACCTGCATTGCACTTGATAACATCATAACTATTCCTTTTATATTCTTCCATAGACATTTTTTATAATTTGTTTATACAATTAGCATGATATCTAAGAGTGTTCCAGCTGTTATATTGTGCTCCATGGGAAATTTATTAGTTCTGTAATAGTTCAGGATGCACGTTGTGGAAAACCTTGTAAAATAAGCCCTTTGTGTTTACAGGGTCTCCTCCCATCTCTTCTTTTTTAGTCATATTTTAGAATGATATCCACAACATATGGCAATGCTTCAAGGGACAAGACTAGCTCTCTGGCTCTCACTCCGAATTGCCAAATTGACTAATAAAGGATTTTTCACTTTTACCCTGAGATTAATTTTCATTGCATTCCTACCAGTAATGCATATCATAAAGAAACATTGAGTGTATAATGTTTGAATGCATAAAAATTATAAAAATTTAGTTTAAACTATGTATTAATTTCCAGTGAGAAAGAACATCCTTTCATACTTATATTGCACTAACGTATCTTTATCAAATTATAATTATGAAAATAATATTACAGGTATTTCCCAGTGTAAGACAGGGTTCCATTCTGAAGACTCTGTCATGTCAGTTCTGATATAAGTAGAATATCTATTTAAAAAAAATATTCATTATTTTTGCCTCCTATTATCAATATCTTTATAAATCCAATCTTTATTTATCTTTGGGATTGGCATGAGAATGATAACATCAACAAATTACGTGCTACAACGTTATATGTAGTACATATTACTAACAATAAGATGTACAAAGATAAAAAAGGACAGTCATAGGGCAGTTCGTTGTAACTCAAATATGTCTTAAGTCGGGGACGATCTGTACTAAGCTTTTTAGGAAAGTTGAGTCTTAGTTAACACTCTGACTCTAAGGTAAATGGATGCATATATCTGATTCTATTAAATTCTCTATTCATGAATTTCTCTTTGGGGAAAAGTTTGTGTAGAGATAAAATTTATGTTGGCTATCTTTTATTGATAACATACTAAATATAAATAATTTAATTAAACATTCTACATGCACTATCTTTTTTCATTTTTACAAAGTAAGACAGTTACCCATTTTAAATACACTAACCTGAGACGCACAGTTTATAAGAGAGCTGCCTAACTTCACAGAACTCACAGTTGCTCCAGTGAGCTCCAGCAGATTTCCCAGACTGAGATGCACTAGGAAGAAAAGGCGAGCGATCTACTTCTGAAAAGTCAGCCAAAGTGAACCCAATGGATGGCAATAGTCCAATCAACAACCGATTATGGGAATGGCGCAGGACTGGGCAGCATTTTGCCCGGTGTAGCCGTGTGTTAGGTGACTTAATGGCATCTAACAACAACGATGTGTTTGAGAGCCCATTCTTTATGTTGTTTGTTTTATTCAAAAGGTTTTGTCACTATTTTTAAGATAATAATTGGAACAAAAAACTGGCTGGCAAGCCCAAAATAACTGTGGGGAGTTTACTTTCATGACTAGGATTTTGGACCCATGCTTCCTACTTCTGAGACCAGGGAAAAATAAATTAATCTAACCCTCCATTCCTTCATCTGCAAATCTGAAACAGTGACAGTTTACCTCATTTAATTGTTGTGACATTCCATGAGGCAATGCACATCCAAGGTTAACATAGTACTTAGGACATTGTTTGCTACAGTTGTAAAAATCCTTGTTATGTCTGAGTTACTCCATCCATATCATGCAGATGTGAAGTAAGAGTCATTTTGGCTTGGAATTGTTTTGGATTGAATTGAAGAAATGAACATACTAGTGCCAGGCCAGAATATTGGACCGATGGGTATGTAACACAGAGTGTACCTTTGAGAAAGGGGAAGCTTTGCTAATTCTGGGAACACCACATTGAGGTAGACAGAAAAATGTGACAATGGATCTAAAAGTACTCTGAGCTCTCTGCAATTACGCACTTTATACAACTAGAAAATAAATGGGAACAATTTTTTATCCTATTTTAAATTGTACAGAGATATTATAGACAACTAGAAGTTTATCTGACCTGCATATCCCTCTTCTACTTTGGTAGTGTGGAATTACAAAGAATTGAATTCACTTGGGAACAACTGCCTTTTTGATGTGAAATACAGATAATATTTTCTCTTTTTACCTGCTATTTTAAAATTTTTTTATTGAATTTTGAGACATTATTGAATTTGTGACAAGTTTCATGATATCTGTTACAATTCTTATAACACATTGAATATTAAAGGCATGAGAACACATTGCAAAATTAATAATCAAATAACCTAATAGCCTTGGAATAATTAAATTTACCATGGTCATGAGTGTTTCCTCTATGTTCAAAATAAATTCATAGACGGTAGACAGGACAGACAGAAAAATCTAAAGGAACAGAGAAAACATGTCACTTATGCTGAAAAATGAAGACTGATACGTAATGATATTTTTGTTCTTTGATATGAAATAAGTAACATTACGTTACATGTGAGTTATGGGAAAATACTAATTTTACTTTCAAAATATTTTGGTAGGAAACATCTATAGATGACCAATAATAATATAATAATGATAATAATCAATAACTTTATAGAGCTACCTTCTTGTGCATGCATTCTCCAGTGTACTTATATGCATTTTATTTTGTAGTTATCAAATAATCCTATAGTAGATACTATTATGTCACCTCATTTTGTACATAATGAAACTGAGGTTTAAGCATATTGCTCAAATTTATCCAACTACTAAACAGTGGCATAGGCATTCAAACTCAAGAAACCTGGCCATTAAATATGTACTTTTATATTCAGACAATCTTCAGATGAATGCAGCTACCAGTTTAAATGTTTACTATTAGATCAGTCATGTAACTTTTCTGAACTTCGTAATTCATGCCGACTAAATGTGAAATATACATTTATTTCACATTATATGAACTGTCCAGCAAATAAAATGCCTGATATGATAATATTTCAAATACTCTTAGTTTAAAATAATTTCATCTTAAATTTAAATCTACAGAAGACGTTCAAAATCATATTCATTGAATCTTGGCATCTGAGAAACATTGGAAAGCTGCCCTTAAGCTCAGGGCCTTAGCAGGTGGTTATCAAATCGCCAAAGCGGAGAATGAGCCCCAATGGAAGCAAATGAAACCAGTGCTCCAGTACAGCTGTCTACCACAGTCTGCGAATTTTCCAGTCTAGAAACAAGGAGAGTGGCTCATAGCAAAGTAAGTGACCTTCCCCAAATCTCACACGTATTTGTGAACAAAATATGGACAGGTCTTTAGAGTTCTGACTCCTAGTCTTCGTGTTATTTAAGCCACTCGTAACTCGTATGTCTATACCCAGTGTGCCCTGACCCAGGGCCGGCTTAAGTGAATGAATTTTGCATGTCATGACCTCAAGTTCAGCAGCAGCCAGAGACACAGACCTGTCCATCCACCCAATGCAGTAAGAAACGCTAACAAAGAAAATAGATTAGGAAAGGAAAATGTTTCCTTAAAAATAAAAAGTCATATGAATTTAAAAAGTAATAGGAAAACACAGCTTACCTGAAACTAATAGGAAAGTGAATACATTATTTAAAAAAAAAAAAAATCTACAGACACAGACTACTTTACACCTATGTTTTAGTGGCCTTTAAGGCCTTTATTTTGTTTTTTAAAAAAAATCAGAGACTACACATTAAAAGATGAACTATAGCAATACATTTTGTGAGTTTAATATGTTTAATATTCATGCATGCAAAGACAGTACAATGTAATATTAAATCAACAATGAACATAGATTCAAACAACTTATATACCAATAACAAGTTGATCCAAATAACATTGAAGTTGTTTAAAATGGTAGCCTATTAATGAAACGCAGAACATTAATATTAAATTATTAATATCATATAAGTATCCCAAATATATGTAATGTAAAATACAAAACTACAGTCCAAAATAACAAAAATGTCAAATATATAAAATCAACTGGAGAAGATATTCACAATGCATATAAATAACAAGTTATAAAGATATATAAATTATATATATAATTAAATACATAAATTACAAAATACATGGGAAATTCTTTAAATTATTAAGAAAAAGCCAAACAATCTAGAAACCATGAATAAGAGATATTCACAGAGAATTTGCAGAAGAAATCCAAGAGGTCGATGAATAGATTAAAAGAGTTTCTGCCATGTAACTTAAATGACATGCAATTTAAATTTATTTTCACACTTATTTGATTGCTGTTAATTATCGCATCTAACAGTAAAATATGTGGAGGAATTATCACACAAATTGACAGTTGACTGGAGTGTAAAAGGTGGAGATGCAATTATCTTAAACCCAAAATATTCTAGTAAAATATTTACTTGAGAAAATATTGCCACATGCACAAGGATATGGGTTATACCAACAAAAGACTGGAAAGAAGCTAAGTATTCTTAAATAAACATTGCATATATATACACGTATATTTATATATATAAATTGCATATATATGATGTAATAAAATTTGGCAGTAGTTAACAATATATTAAACTGAATATATATATGTTTCACTCAAAATATATATATTTGAGGGAACAAAGCATAAAAGAATATGTTCACTATTATAGCATATTTATATCAATTTTGAAAAATGGAACGTCTACATATTTTAATGATATGAAAGTCATTGTTGGTATATACTAAGAATCAAAAAATTTTAATATGTATTAAAGGTCTGAAGATCATAGACCATTCACAAAATTTGCAAAGTTTTCCAAATAAGTTACAGAAAAACTAAAAAAGGATTTACACCACAGATTATGAATGAAGTCCAAACATAATACTGTTGGTAATCCTGAATTCACAGCTCTCTTTGACAATTTGAATTTGTGAGCAAAAGACACCACTTACCTAAGTATAATAGGTGAATCCATTTACATGCGCATCCATTCCTACCACCAAAAATACTTAGACGTAAAAGAAATGGAAGTTATAGATTCTAGTGAAAAGAGGAGCTATTCTGAAAGTGAATGAGTACCTGTGTATTTTACCTGTGGGAGATGTTGGACCTCAGGTTCATTATATGAGAATATCATTTGGATAAGTCATAATTAATGGATTAGTTTTTGTCTTCTACTTTTAAAAGCATAAGATTATTGATGTCCAAATTTACATGAAAATTGCATGCAATATGAATTATGTTCATTTCTGAAATTATTAACTTTTTTTGAATGGATAAAACCAAAACACCTGTGCTGTCAAGTCAATTCTGACCCTATAGGACAGAGTAGACCTGCCCCATTGAGTTTCCAAGGAGTGGGTGGTGAGTTTGAACTGCCAACCTTTTGGTTAGCTGCGGAAAGCTTAACCACTGTGCCACCAGGGCTCCCTTAGAATGGATATATAAATTAAAACCAGCAGCATTGTTTAAGAACATAATACATAAAAGTTTAAATGTTGAGGGGGTTCTAAACTTAACGAGATGTAGGCACCATGATCCGGAATGCAAGTCATGATAATATAAATGATGTGGTGATGGCTACAGTAGTATCTGTGGTGGCTGAAAGCCTAGTGTGTTTAGAGCACAGGCTGCATGTAAGTGTGGAATAGAGAATTTTTGCTTTTGTTTTTTCCCCATCAAACTTAGTTTTATTGGTTGTAATTTTTTTGAAACTTTTGAAATTTTAATTTGTCTTGATATTGAAGAAAATCATGTGAGAATACATTAAGCAAATATCTAAAACACATGCAAAAGTAATAACTATAGGCATATCTCCTCAATACCTACTAAAGTGCATAAACCTGAATTTCCTTCAATATAGAAATACCAAAAGTGTAAAGAACTCGGATTGCATAAGTAACATTTCGTAACGCCATGAGTAAATTATGTGTGGCATACTGACAAATTATTAAAAAACAATAGAGGTATAATTTGTACCACTGTATATGTATGTTATCTAATTTTGTGTGAATAAAAAATAATGTATAGTAACAGCAGAGATGGATAGTAGTATGCTATGGCAAAAATCTTGTTTGTAAGTGGAAGATTAAAGTAGTAATTAGTCCTCCAAGTCTGAGATTTCCCAAGTCATTTGATCAAGTTTTCATAAAGATATGTACAAGCTTCCTTTTAAACAAATCTCATTTCTGCATCATTCTTACATCTTTCAGGCACCAGTAGAGCCATGGTCAATGCAAACGGCACCACAGGAATCAACTTCATTCTTCTAGGGCTCTTTAACCACACACAGATCCACCTATTCCTGTTTGCCATGGTGCTTATGATCTTCATCACCTCACTGATGGGCAACACCCTTATGATCATTCTCATTCACGTGGACCCTCAACTCCATATGCCCATGTACTTCCTGCTTAGCCAGCTTTCTTTCATGGACATGCCGCTGGTCTCCACCATCGTTCCCAAAATGGCAGCCAACTACCTGATAGACACTAGGTCTATCTCTCCCACTGGCTATGGAGTCCAGATCTTCCTTCTTCTCACTCTGGGAGGGAGTGAATTCTTCCTCTTAACGGCCATGTCCTATGACCACTATGTGGCCATATGTCACCCACTGTGCTACCCCATTCTCATGAGTCAGAAGCTCTGTTTACTCATGACATCAGGTTCCTGGCTCCTGGGAGGGATCGATGGGCTGATGCAGGCTGGTGCCACCTTGAGCTTCCCTTACTGTCACTCACGGGAAATCAATCACTTTTTTTGTGAAGCACCATCACTGGTAGCCTTGCCTGTGCTGACACCACAATTTTTGAGTTTTTCATGTATGTCTGCTGCATTCTGATGCTCTTGATCCCTTTGTCTCTCATTTTGGCCTCATACAGCCTTATCCTGGCTGCAGTGCTCCGCATGCAGTCAGCTGGAGCGCAGAAAAAAGCCTTTAAGACCTGCTCCTCTAACCTGGTGGTTGTGGGACTCTTCTACGGCACCATCATGTTTATCTACATGAGGCCCAAATCTAACGGTTCAGAGGACCATGATAAGGTGGTCTCAGCTTTTTATACCATCTTCACACCTGTCTTGAACCCCCTTATATACAGTGTGAGAAACAAAGAAGTCAAGGGGGCCTTGAGGAGGTGGCTGGAGAGACATTTTATGTGATATCAATGCTGAGCATAATTTGCCAAAATGGCAGCAACCAAACTGGTTACAGGTTACGTTTCCAAAATACTGTTTTGTTATTTTGTTCATCCCATTTAAATTCTTCTCTTGTGTTGTATCAAGTTATTTTGCTCTTACTTTGCCAATCTGGCTGCATTGTTCCTATATGATTATTTTTATATATGGTAAATTAATTAAAAATTATATTTGTCCTCCTGTCATAACTTGCAGTGGTGTTTTTACTCTGAAATTAGGGCTCTGACAATAAGTATGATTGATTGAGTTTATAAATAGCATATGATACGTGTATAATTTGTATTTTTGATAAATAATGGAAATCATTAATTTTGATGGGGATAATACTTTTTGAAAACAAAACGTAGATCCTAAATCACATAATAAAGATAAAATAAATTCACATGAAATAAGGACTCAATGTGACCATCAAACATAAAATACGTAAGAAGATATCAAGAAATATTTGCAAAATGTTGCTGTGGGAAGATTTGTTAAAGAAACTTCCAGACAGAATATAAAAATGCTAATGGGCTTTTCATGACCTATGTTAAAACGTAAGAGCAGAGAGATGAGCTGAAGAAAAAAATATATTGTGTACAAAGGAGTCAGTACACAGTGGATTCAAAAATAAAACTTTCAGTGAAGAAGTCTCAAATTAAGAAAGGGCCTCAGGCCAAAGATCCAACACAAGTTGTGACTCTAAAATCATTTATTAAGGCTTCAGGACGAGTTAAGACACAGTGCCTTAAATAAACATCCAAAGAGACAAAAGACCTTCTATAAATCTTGAGAGTCTTGTAGATTCTCTTTAGTTAAAAATAAATAGGACTACTAAAATGTTTTAGGGCACTGTAGTGCAGCAGAGTCGTAGGAAGCCCAAGGTTGGTAGTTGTGGGTTTTGTCTAATGGAGTAAATTCCAGTAAGATTCATGGAAAACTCATAATGTTTGTAATCATGTTTTTCTGACAGAAATATCACTAGTTTGGTCTAAGGAGTAAGCTGATTGAGGTGACTACTCAGTTTTCTCATGGTAGAGCAAGGGTGACTCAGAAAGCAGAGGCAAAAATCATGTAGAATAATTCCCAGAGAATCACACTGAATCTTAATTAAGGAGCTGGCAACAATTTCTACCAGAATTGCAGAATTGCAAGTGACTGTATGCTGCCCCATTCCCTATTTTAAGAAGTGTCTGAAGAGTAATTGTGTTGGTGTAATTATAGAATCCCCATGCTGTGACAAAGAGAGAAACCAAGACTTCTAGTGCACATCCCCAGCTGAGAGCCCAGCCAAACTCAAAGCCATTTTTTTCAGTCCTTGGTGGCACATCATGCAAGTGTATCTTTCAGCTCCCAGTTGAGCCACTTCCACTGATGTTGCATGGAGTAGAGATGAGCTGTCCCTGATGAAACCTGCTGAAATTGCAAATTCATTTGCAAAATAAATAATTGTTATTTTAAACTGCTGTGCTTTGTGGATACACACACACACACACATACACACATATACACACACTGGAATAGTGCTTAGGTGAATATATGTGTTACCTAAAACCCATAATAAAGATATCAACTACATTTGAATAAAAGGGGTTATAATTCTCTTTCCCTACTTCGTATAATCTGGAACCATTGTTCTGAATATAATATTATTATCTGTTTAGAATTATTTTATATTACAGAGAAGTCTTACCACTTTGGCTTTGATTAAAGTTTTAAGATGTTCTAGAAGTGAAAAATCAAAAACAATGTGGTTGAGGAAAAACCACTTAGATTTTTCTGTGAGAAGGCCAGGCATTGCCGTCTGGGATCAGTCAACTAAGAACAGGTACCTTGGGTAAGTTAGCTTCTCTGATATACAGCTACTCTGTCTGTAAAAACAGCATTCCTAAAATTAAAAATATATATATAATCAAGATTAAATTTAAGTTAGTAATGTGAAAATAACATGACAGAGACTTCAGTGCCTGGAAACATGGCAGATGAGGTATCATAACCAACACACAGAGCTAGTTGAACAGATAGATAGACAGACTTGGAACAGATTACAGGCATGTGGATCTAAGTTTTTCTTTCATGCATTAAAGAACTGCATATATATACCACAGACACACACATACACAAATAAAAACAGTAATTAGAAAAATAAGGCAGAAGGAAGTAGCTTCTTTACCAGAATATTAGTCAAAGGAAATAAAAAAACAATGCTGTATCAACTTTCATGGCTCTGTGTTTCATGGACAACAGGAGATAAACTACAAGGCCCCTAAAGGTGAGGATTCAGAAGAACTCTGAATAAACCAGGGAATGTAAGGGGACAGCACAATTCTGTCTGAGTTAGCTAGAAATTAACCTCCCAGCTCCTCAAGTAGGTCCAGGAAATCTGCAGAAAATTCTTTCTCAGTGAATGGCACCAAGTAGAGTGGCTGAGAACTCAGTCAAGAACTTGTAGGTCACATAAAAAGCCCATAATTGTCTGCTGGAGAGAGAGGTCCCATGGAGCAGCATTGCGGCACTAGACACGGGAGTGAAGAAGTATTCTTGGACATCCAGCCCAATAGGTTTTCAGATGACTCCAGCCAGTATCTGATTGCAACTTCAAATGGACATTCCAGCAAAGAACCAAACCACTCAACCCAGACTCCTGGGGAGATAATAACTTATTGTTTTAAACCGCCAAGTTTCGTGGTGGTTTCTTAGACAGCAATAGCTGTGAAGATATGAGTTAAAATATATAATACCTTTTATTGTTTGAGTAGATGAAGTTGTAATAAAATTAGTTTTTGATTAAGTGTATGGTACATTGTCCTAGATTATCACTAAACATAAAAAGTAAAGTGCATATTGCCTTAAATGATACAAAGAAATTGTGAAATGCAAAAAATAATCAATCCAAAGAAGACAAGAATGAGATGAAGGGGGGACACGGAGAATATAAGTAACTAAAAATCACTACATTGAATGATATAAAGATTTTTTTAATTTAAAATAAAAACACTAATAAGCTGAAAAACACAAGTTTTTCAGCAAATGTAAATAGAAATGTTAATACTATCTCTATCTAGACTGGAGAAAACCTTTTAGTATTTTAAATTGTTGTTCTTAGGTTCCTTCATGTCGGTTCCTACTCAGAGCGACCCTATGTGCATCGTAATGAAACACTGCCCCATTTCGCCCAACCTAACTATCATTTCTATGTTTGAGTCCATTATTGCGGCCACTGTGTTAATCCATCATTTTTTGCTGACCCTCTACTTCACCAAGCATGATGTCCTTCTCCAGGGACTGGTTCCTCCTTATAATATGTCCAGATTACATGGGACAAAATCTCTCCATCCTCGCTTTTAAGGAGCATTCTTGCTGTACTTCTTCCAAGACAAATTTGATCATTCTTTTGACAGTCCATTTTATATTCAATATTTTCCACCAGCACCGTGATTCTAAGGCATCGATTCTTCTTTGGTCTTGCTTACTCATTGTCCATCTTTCACATGCATAAGAGGCAACTGAAAATACAATAGCTTGGGTGAGGTGCACCTTAGTCCTCAAAGCGACATTTTAGCTTTTTAACACTTTAAAGAGGGCTTTTGCAGCCAATTTGCCAAATTCAACACATCCTTTGATTTTTTGACTGCTGCTTCCATTGGAGTTAATTGTAGATCAAAGTAAAATTAAATCCTTGACAACGTCAGTATTTTCTCAGTTTATCATGAGGTTGGTTACTGGTCCAGTTGTGAGGATTTTTGTTTTCTTTATCTTGAGGTGTAATTCATACTGAAGGCTGTAGTCTTTGGTCTTCATCAGCAAGTGCTTCAAGTCCTCTTCACTTTCAACAGGCAAGGCTGTGTGTTCTGCATATTGCAGGTTGTTAATGAGTTTTTCTCTAATGCTGATGCTGCCTTCTTCATATAGTCCATCTCAGATCATTTGCTCAGCATACAGATTGAATAAGTGTGGTGAAAGGATACAGTCCTGACGCACATCTTTTCTGATTTCAAACTAAGCAGTGTCCCATTGTTGTGTTCCAATTACTGCCTCTTGGTCTATGTAGAGAATCCGCATGAGCAAAATTAACTGTCCTGGAATTCCCACTCTTTGCAATGTTATCCAAAATTTCTTATGATCCACTCAGTCAAATGCCTTTGAATAGTCAATAATTAACATATAAAAATCTTTCTGTTCCACAGTCAGCCCCTGGCCTTGTTCTGACTGATGATATTGAGCTTTTCCTTTGTCTCTTTCCGTAGATGTAGTCGTTTTGGTTACTGTGTATTCCATCTGGCGAGGTCCATGTGCATAGTCGCCGTTTATGTTGGTGAAAAAAGGTATTTTTAATGAAGAAGTCATTGGTCTCACAAAACTCTATCATTCAATCTCCGGCATTGTTTCTATCACCAAGGCCATATTTTCCAACTACCAATTGTTCTTCTTTGTTTCCAACTTTCACATTCCAATCACCAGTAATTACCAATGCATCCTGATTGTACGTTCACTCAATTTCAGACTACAGAAGCTGAAAAAAATCTTCAATTTCTTCACCTTTGTTCTTAGTGGTTACTGCCTAAATTTGAATGATAGTTGTATTAACTGGTCTTCCTTATAGGCCTATGGATATTATCCTATCACTGACAGCACTGTACTTCAGGATAGACCTTGAAATGTTCTTTTTGACGATAAATGTAACACCATTCCTCTTCAAGTTGTCATTTCTGGCATAGTAGGCTATGTGTTATCCAATTAAAAATGGCCAATATCAGTCCATTTCAGCTCACTAATGCCTAGGATATCGATGCTTATGTGTTCCATTTTGTTTTTGAAGATTTCTGTTTTTCCTAGATTCATACTTCGTATATTTCAGGTTCCAAGCATTAGTGGTATTTTCAATTGCCTCATATGCATGTGAAAGATGGACAGTGAATAAGGAAGACTGAAGAAGAATTGATGTCTTTGAATTGTGGTGTTGGCAAAGAATATTTAATATACCAAAAGAACAAACAAATCTGTCTTGGAAGTAGTACAGCCAGAATGCTCCTTAGAAGCCAGGATGGTGATACTGCATCTTACATACTTTGGCCGTGTTGTCAGAAGAGATCAGTCCCTGGAGAAGGACATCATGCCTGGTAAAGTACAGGGTCAGCTTAAAAGAGGAAGACCCTCAATGAGATGGACTGACACAGTGTCTGCAACAATGGGCTCAAGCATAACAACGAGTGTAAGTATGGCACGGGGCCGGACAGTGTTTCTTTCTGTGGTACATAGGATCGCTATGAGTTGGAAGCGACTCCACTGCACCTAATAACAACAACAATAAACATCTTTCTGGTATTCTCAGCTTTTAGCCAAGATCCACTGGACATCAGCAATTATATCCCTCCTTCCATGTCATTTTCTTTATTTTTTTCTTTTAAATCAGGATTTTTTTATTTTAATATTTATTTAACCACAACTTATTTAAAAAAGAAAAGAAAAGAAAGGGAACATATATCTGTGTACCCGAAGCCTAGTACACAGAGCACATATTTCTTGTAGAGCAGAGTCATTATACATGGTTGTCTGCCCAATGGATCAGAATCAAGTCATACAGAAATACAGCTGTATATGGCTTCAGTATGTCATATCTTCTTGGACAAGACAAGTGATGGAACTTACCGTCGTGCCAGCTGGGTAGTGCTCACATAGTTCATCTGAAGAGTTGGTGTTTCTTACTCTTTGGTCGACCATCCTAATGATCCAGATCTTTCTTCATTATAATATCCTGATTCAATTATCCTTTGAAATCCTTCCATTGGCTATATACTTACATATTCAAATTTATCTCTCTGGGTTTATAGTTTCAGTCTTCCTCAATACATTTAATCAATTAATATACAAAAACAGAACCACCGTGGCCAGAAGTAGAACTGAAGTTAATGTAACAGTGGTTAAGAATTTCAACCTAGGTTTACATTCGTACCCATTACTATCCACAGGACTCTGGATGTGATAATAGCACCTACTTCATGGGGTTAATACGGGCATGGAATGAACAATGTATGAAAAGTACTTGGTACTGTTCCTGACAGTGCACAATAAACGTTGTAATTATAATTAACAATGCACAGGTCTTTGTTATTATGTGATAGCAATGACGGAAATAATAGTAATTCCCAAATGCTATCAGGTGGATATTTTGATTTTTCTCTCTTTTTTTTAAATTATGCTTTAGATGAAGATTTACAGAGCAAATTAATATCTCATTAAGCAATAAATACACATATTGTTTTGTGACATTGGTTGCCAACCCTACAGCATGTCAACATTCTACCCTTGTCAACCTTGGGTTCCCCATTATCAGCTTTCCTGTTCCCTCCAGCCTTCTCATCCTTGCCCCTGGGTTGGTGTGCCCATTTAGTCTTGATTTGTTTTATGGGTCTGTCTAACCTTTGGCTGAAGGGTGAACCTCAGGAGTGACTTCAGTACTGATTTAAAAGGACGCTTAGGGGCCATACTCTTGAGGTTTCTCCAGTCTCTGTCAGACCAGTAAGTATGGTCTTTTTTTGTAAGTTATAGTTTTGTTCTGCGTTTTTCTCCAGTTCTGTCCTGGACCCTCTATTGTGATCCTTGTCAGAGCAGTCGGTGTTGGTAGCTGGGCACCATCTAGTTGTGCTGGACTCAGTCTGGTGGAGGCTGTGGTAGCTGCGCAGCCCATTAGTTTCCACATCCTTTTCTGAATCAGTTTGAATTTCCGGAAGTTTCCTGTTGATGTACTGCTGCAGCCATTTTTTATCTTCAGCAAAATTTTACTTGAGTGAAATTTTAAGGAGGCATATTTAAATATAAAGACAAAGAATATATGAAATTTAAAAGGTCAAAAAGATACGTAAGACAAATATTAATTAAAAGGAAAGATGGTTTAGCTATAAAATATTAAACAAAGCAGATTTTAAAGAAAAAAAAAACTGTACATATGAAGATGCTCACACACACCATATAAGACAGGATCTATTTTTTGGATTATTACCTTGGAGTCCTGGTGGTGCAGTGGTTAAAAGCTGACACTTACCAAAAGGTTGGCAGTTCAAATCCACCAGC
Organism: Loxodonta africana; assembly: GCF_030014295.1. Classification (NCBI taxonomy): domain Eukaryota; kingdom Metazoa; phylum Chordata; class Mammalia; order Proboscidea; family Elephantidae; genus Loxodonta; species Loxodonta africana. The sequence goes on from NW_026974840.1 coordinate 479,665, forward strand.
TGCTCCTTGAAAACCCTACAAGGCAGTTCTGCTTCGCCCTATAGGGTTGCTATGAGTTGTAATTGACTCAACATGATTGGTTTTTATTTTTTCATACTAGCCAGCATGTTTTGTAGTGCTCCTTGGTTTTCAGATACTTTCACTGACTTTATTTGACTCTATACCAAGGAGAACTACATTTCCCAAGATCCTTTGCCAGCATATTTCTTGTAGGAAATCACAATGTAAGACTGTCAGAAGATTAGAAAGGCTATAGGACAGAAGTCAGCAAATTTCTCCTTCTCTCTTTCCCCTCTTCAGCTATAGTTCCTGGAAGTAACCATGGCTCGCCATGATTTCGCTTCCAATGAGATAGCCACACTCTCCATGGTTTCAAATATTGTCTGCTGGTCCTCACCTTGGTTCTGGGTTCTGCATGAGGGCCCCACCCATGGGGTCCTGGAAGCCATCTTGTCCTGATGTTTGACGTTTTCCTGGGTGTTGGGAGCAACATACTGATGGGAGTCTCTAGGTTGATTCGGCTTCCCTTGTTTGGTTCCTTGATTCCTTCATCCCCTATTGAAGCACTTATCTGAATTTCGTTCTCTCTTTTGAAATAGCCAGTGATCTTTCTCCTGATAACTGGTTTTTAGATGAGGAAATTAGGCTTAGAAAACTTAAATAAGTTTTTGAAAGAGACAACCTACTGGAGACATTTTCTTATGATGATGAATAGAGAAAAGTGAAAATATAATATCACTGAAACTCTAGGCTTGGAAGTGGTATACAGACACTTTCAGCCACATGCTGTTGAGCAAACTTTATCACATAACTAGGTTAATGCGTGATGGAGTGAAGAAGTGTGCTCCTCATGTGATCAGCAGAAGGCAGTAATTATTTTTCAAATGGTAGTCTCTTTATCACAGACTCCAATCACCATGGTCAGAAAGTTAGTTGAAAACACTCTTTAGCAACCATAAGAGTATATTCCACAATTATCATGGTAGATAGGAAACCCTGGTGGTGTGGTGGTTGAGTGCTACAGCTGCTAACCAAAAGCTTGGCAGTTCGAGTCTACCAGGCGCTCCTTGGAAACTTTATGGGGCAGTTCTACTCTGTCCTATAGGGTGACTATGAGTCAGAATCAACTCAATGGCAGTGGGTTTTTTGTTGGGTTTTTCGTCACGGCAGATAAGGTAATATGAATCTTTTAAAAAGCATACCTCAGAGAGAAGACCCGGGGCAATGCTATAAAAAATAAATGAGAAAACTACTCCAAGGAGGCAGAAAAGTGGCCTTATCAGTGACTATTCCTCATCTGAAATATAGTAGGCCTTTAAATGTCTGCCTAATGGAATTTCAGAACTTCTGGGGGCCCATGATTCCTGTGGATATCTCATTCTTTCTTTCCTAATACACGTGTTTATTTCTGTTATCCTGTCCCTGTCCAACCAAGACATGCTGGATATTTGGATAACTGGGAAATTTAGATAATTCACAGGTCATCAGATAAAAGATGGACCTTATTGGTGACTGCTTATCACCAAGAGATCCTGGGCTTTGAGCTTATTCCATGACTGAATGGGACATTTGGTTGTCTCCTTTGGAGAGGAGTTGGGACCCAGAAGGGTGAACTACTTGATTAGGAATGTGGGTTAGTCATCTGATCTTCATCCTTCCTGGCTCGTTTAGATTGCACTTCCCTTTTCTTTGAAGTTAGGTGTGGACTGTGAAACATCAGTGCAAGTGACAAGTGTAACCCATGGCAAGAATTAAGAGCCAGTGAGTGAAATTCCATGTTCTTTACGTCTCGGAAACTCTATGGGGCAGTTCTACTCTGTCCTATAGGGTCGCTATGAGTCGGAATCGACTCGACGGCACTGGGTTTTGGGTTTTACATCTTCCATAAATTGCTGTTGCTTCACAATGAGGGAAGCACCATCAGCCTGTGTCCCTGAGGGAGGACAAATCCCAAGATAACATGCAGCGTGATCCAGAAATCCACTATTGTGGTTTTATGACAGAGATTTTTTTAAATCACTGGTGTTATACTACAGCATAAACTAGAATATTATAACTAATTGCCCACATTCTAGACAAAAATTCATGTTTGTGATTCCACTCATCTAAAATTAATAAAATCTTGTCATTCCAGTGAGAAATTTGGGAATGTAGCTAAGTACACAGAGGGTAAAATTTCAATGTTGAAGGGGAATTAGATTTGTGTAAGTGGTAAAGACCAATGTTAAAACAATTTGGTAGTTTTTTAGATTTTTTCTAACAAAATAAGACATAAACTCTGAAGTAACCCAATCTTCAAAAATACTGATATAGGATAGATGGAAATTACACAGGAGAATACAAAATAAATTATTTTGTTCTTCTCATGTTTTATAGAATTAATTAGGAGTCCCAAAGAGAAGGATATAATCCCAGAAATTATACTTTTCATTAAGATTTCTGCCATTTTATTTTCATATCAAAAATATTTGAAAGGTAAAAATAAATATATCCTTCCAGCTTTCAAAAATAGTCACTGAGTGTATCACAATAAACTGTTCTCTTAATTTGTTTTATTTCTGTCAGTATGCAATAAAATTGCCAAGGAAAACAATAAGGCATCAGCCAATATACTGGATTATGCAATGCTGGGTATATTCCTCAGCCTCCCTCAGAGGATGCACATGATCCCTTTCCTCACGAAAGGTGCTCTCACTTGTAAATTACTTTCACAGAAAAACAAATATTTCTAATGCTAAGAAAACGTGGCTATAGGCATCAGATAGAGCATCAAAAATCAGAAAAAAAGTATTTACTTTTTATTAGATGAAATAAATTTCTAAATGTTCACCATCACTACTCATTTTTCTTTTGGTATCTGGAGACCATAAACATCACTATTTGTGGCACCATGACCTGCACAGTGACTAATAAATGATAAGTGTTTGATAACCTAACTGTTGATCTAAATAATATGTAAATTGGTGGCTATATTTTCTTTTTTTATGTAGCATAAAGTAAGTTCCCTAAAACCCGTTGCCATCGAGTGGGTTCTGACTCCTACCAACCCTACACGACAGAGTAGAGCTGCTCCATAGGGTTTCCAAGGAGTACCTGGTGGATTTGAACTGCTAACCTTTTGGTTTGTAGCTGTAGCTCTTAACCGCTATGTTACCAGGGTTTCCAAAGTGAATCCAGGGTCTTATATCAAAACTTGCTACTATATCAAAACTTGCTACTACATTCTGTAAATTGTATTTACAGGCTTGGAGTGGATAAGAAAAGAAATTATAAACAAGAAATTATAAAATGGACTCATTGAGAAAAAATGTATATATATATAGTCCAATCAAATGAATTATTTGCAAGGGAAAAAGAATTAATATTTTGTTATAAAAGCTATGATTGGCAATAAATTTACTTTAAGTGAAATAATAATAGCAAGATATAAAATTGTTCTAATTTGAAATTTTTAAGCTTAGTTTAAAAATCATAAACAGAGTGAGGGTAATGGGGAAGTTATGGTATACCCAAGTTTTTCAGAAGTAAATATTTAGCAAATGTGTATGGATAACAATTCTTTTTTTTAATATTAAGTATTCTTTTTATTGTGCTTTAAGTGAAAGTTTACAGTTTGAGTAAGTTTCTCATACAAAAAACTTATACAAACATGGTTAATGTGATCCTAGTTGCTCTCCCTACAATGTGACAGCACTCTCCTTCTTTCTCCCCTGTGTATTTCCTGTGTCCATTCATCCAGTTCCTGTCCCCCTCTGCCTTCTCATCTCGCCTCCAGACAGGCTCTACCCACACAGTCACAATGTGTCTACTTGAGCTAAGAAGCACAATCCTCACCAGTTCCATTTTATGTCTTATAGTCCAGTCTAATCTTTGTCTGCAGAAGTGGCTTCGGAATGGTTTTAGTTTTGGGCTAACAGAGAGTCCAAGGGCCATGACCTCTGGAGCCCTTCCAGTGTTCAGTCAGACCATTTAGCCTGGTCTTTTTTACTAGAATTTGAGGTCTGCATTCCACTTTTCTCCTGCTCCATCAGAGATTCTCTGTTGTGTTCCCTTTCAGTGCAGTCATTGGTGGTAACCGGGCACCATCTAGTTATTTCCTTGGGTCTTTGGTGTTCTTCATTCTCCTTTGCTCCAGGCGGATTGAGATCAATTGATGCATCTTATATGGCCGCTTGCTAACTTTCAAGACCCCGGACACCACTCATCAAAGTGGGATGTGGAATACTTTCTTAACACAATTTGTTATGTCAGTTGACCTAGATGTCCCCTGAACCACGGTCCGCAGACCCCCACCCTTGCTACTCTGTCCCTCAAAGTGTTTCGTTGTATTCAGGAAACTGCTTAGCTTTTGGATTAATCCAGTTATGCTGACTTCCCCTGTATGGTGTTGTCCTTCCCTTCACCTAAAATAATTCTTGTCTACTCCGTAATTTTTTTTTTTTTTTACTCCGTAATTAGTGAATATCCCTCTTCCTCCTTCCCCATTCTCGTAATCATCAAAGAACGTTTTCTTCTGTGTTTAAACCTTTTCCTGAGTTCTTATAATAGTGGTCTCATGCAATATTTGTCCTGCAACTGACTAATTTCAATCAGCATAATGCCTTCCAGATTCCTACATGTTATGAGATGTTTCATGGATTCATTGTTTTTCTCTATTGTTGCATCATATTCCATTGTGTGAACATACCATAATTTGTATTGATGGGCACCTTGATTGTTTCCATCCCTTTGCTATTGTAACAGTGCTGCAGTGAACACGGGTGTGCATATATCTATTCTTGTAGGGCTCTTATTTCTCTACACTATATTCCAAGGAGTGGGATTGCTGGATCGTATGGTACTCCTATCTTTTTAAGGAAACGCCAAATCGATTTCCTAAGTGGTTGTACCATTTTACATTCCCACCAGCAGTGTATAAGTGTTCCAGTCTCTCCACAACCTCTCCAACATTTGTTATTTTGTGTTTTTTTAGATTAGAGCCAGCTTCGTTGTGGTAAGATGGTATCTCATTGTAGTTTTGATTTGCATTTCTCTAAAGGCTATTGATCATGAGCATTTCCTAACGTAGCTGTTAGCCGCCTGAACGTCTTATTTGGTGAAGTTTCTGTTCATACCCTTTGCCCATTTTTTAATTGGTTTATTTGTCTTTTTGTTGTTGAAGTTTGGCAGTATCTTGTAGATTTCAAAGATTTAGACACTGATCGGATTTGTTGTAGCCAAAATTTTTTTCCCAGTCTATAGGTAGTCTTTTTACTCTTTTGGTGAGGCCTTTGGATGAGGAAAAGTGTTTCATTTTTAGAAGCTCCCAGTTATCGACTTTACCTTCCAGTGTTTGTGCATTGTTGGCAATGTTTTGTATACTGTTTATGCTATGTTTGAGGGCTACTAGAGTTCTTCCTATTTTTTCTTCCATGATCTTTATCATTTTAGATTTTATATTTAGGTCTTTGATCCATTTTGAGTTAGTTTTTCTGCATGGTGTGAGAGGTATGGGTCTTGTTTCATTTTTTTGCAGATGGATATCCAGTTATTCCAGCACCATTTGTTAAAGAGACTGTCTTTTCTCCATTTAATGGACTTTGGGCCTTTGTTAAATACAAGCTGCTCATACATGGATGAATTTATGTCTGAATTCTCAATTCTGTTCCATTGGTCTATGTACCTGCTGTTGTGCCAGTACCAGGCTGTTTTGACTACCCTGGTGTTATGACATGTACTAAAATCAGGTACTGTGAGGCCTCCCACTTTGTTCTAATTTTTCAGTACTGTTTTACTTATCTAGGGCCTATTCCCTTTCCATATGAACTTGGTGATTTGTTTCTCCATCTCATTAAAAAATGCCATTGGAGTTTGGATCAGGCTTGCATTTATCTATAGATTGCTTGGAGTACAATAAACATTTTCACAATCTTGAGTCTTCCCATTGAAGAACAAGGTATGTTTTTTCACTTATGTAGGTCTCTTTCGGTTTCTTGCAGCAGTGTCTCATAGTTTTCTTTGTATAGGTCTTTTATGTCTCTGGTTAGATTTGTTCCTAAGTATTTAATCTTCTTGGGGCTATTGTAAATGGTATTCATTTCATGATTTCCTCTTCGACTTTTTCTTTGCTCATATAGAGGAATCCAACTGGTTTTTGTATGTTTATCTTGTGTCCCGATACTTTGCTGAAATCTTCTATTAGTTCCAGTAGTTTTCTTGTGGATTCTTTAGGGTTTTCTGTGTAAAAAATCATATCATCTGCAAATAGAGATAATAGAGATAGTTTATTTCTTCCTTACCAATTTGGATGCTTTTTTTTTTTTTTTCCCTAGACTAACAGCTCTGGCTAGGACCTCCAGAACAAAGTTGAATAAAAGTGATGATAAAGGGCATCCTTGTCTGGTTCCCGTTGTCAAGGGGAATGATTTCAGACTTGCTCTATTTAGGGTGCTGTTGGCTGTTGGCTTTACATAAATGCCCTTTATTATGTGGAGGAATTTTCCTTCTATTCCTATTTTGCTGAGAGTCTTTATCATGAATGGGTGTTGGACTTTGTCAAATGCCTTTTCTGCATTAATCCATAAGATCATGTGGTTCTTGTCTTTTATTTATATGATGGATTACACTGATTGTTTTTTAAATGTTAAACCATCTCAGCATACCTAGTATGAATCCTACTTGGTCATGGTGAATTACTTTTTCAATATGTTGTTGGCTAGAATTTTGCTGAGGGTTTTTGTGTCTAAGTTTATGAGGAATATTGGTCTGTAATTTTCTTTTTTTGTGGTGTCTTTTTTTTTAGAATGAGATTGGGAGTATTCCATCCTTTGGTATGTTCTGAAATACCTTTAATAGTAGTGGTGTTAACACTTCTCTGAAAGTTTGGTAGAATTCTCCAGTGAAGTCATCAGGGCCAGGGCTTTTATTTATTGGGAATTTTTAATTATCTTTTCAATTTCTTCTTTTGTTATAGGTTTATTCAGTTGTTCTACATCTGTTTGTGTTAGATTAGGTAGGTAGTGTGTTTCTAGAAATTTATCCAATTCTTCTAGGTTTTCAAATTTGTTGGAGTACAATTTTTCATAATATTCTGTTAGGATTCTTTTAATTACAGTTGGGTCTGTTGTAATATTGCCGATCTCATTTCTTATCTGGGTTATTTGCTTTCTCTTCTATTTTTCTTTTGTTCATTTGGCCAATGGTTTATCGATTTTGTTGATCTTTTCATAGAACCAGCTGTTGGTCTTGTTAACTCTTTCAATTGTTTTTCTTTTTTCTATTTCATTTAATTCTGCTCTAATTTTTATTATTTTGTTTCTACTGGTACCCTAGGACTTCTTTTGCTGCTTTCTTTCTATTTCTTTGAGTTGTAGGAATAATTCTTTGATTTTGGCCTTTTCTTCTTTTGGATGTGTGCATTTATTGCTATAAATTGACCTCTGAGCACTGCTTTTGCTGTGTCCCACAGGTCCTGGTAGGAAGTGTTTTCATTCTCATTTGATTCTATGAATTTCTTTATTCCATCCTTAATTTCTTCTATAACCCAGTAGTATTTCAGCAAGGTGTTGTTCAGTTTCTGTGTGTTCAATTTTTTTTTCACTTGCTTTATGTTATTGGTTTCTACTTTTATGGCTTTACAGTCAGAAAAGGTGCTTCGAGATATTTTGATGTTTTTGATTCTGTTAAGACTTGCTTATGACCTAATATGTGGTCTATTCTGGAGAATGTTCCATGTGCACTGGAAAAGAAAATATGCTTGTCTGCCGTTGGGTGGGGTGTTCTGTATGTGCCTATGAGATCAGGTTGGTTGATTGTGGCATTTAGATTTTCACTGTCTTTATTTAGCTTCTTTCTGGATATTCTGTCCTTCACCAAAATGGTGTGTTGGAGCCTCCTACTATTATTGTAGAGCTGCCCATCTCTGTTTTCAGTGCTTTTAGAGTTCATTTTATGTATTTTGGAGCCCCGTCACTGGGTGCACAAAAGGCTCCTTCCTTATCCTTTGTGGTAGATTTTACTTTAAAGTCTATTTTGTTAGAAATTAATATTGCCACTCTTCTTTTTTGGTTGTTGTTTGTTTGGTGTCTCTTTTCCATCCTTTGAGTTTTAGTTTGTTTGTATCTTTATGTCTAAGGTGTGTCTCTTGTAGGCAACATATAGGCAGATCATTTTTTTTAATCCATTCTGCCACTCTCTGTCTCTTTATTGGTGCATTTAGTACATTTACATTCAGCGTAATTATGTCTAGGTATGAGTTTAGTGCTGTCATTTTGATGACTTTTTTGGGGTTATTGACAGTTTCTTTTTTCCACTGAATTTTCTGTGCTGAGTAATTTTTCTTTATGTATTGTCTTTTCCTCTTTTCTATTGCTTTTGCTTTTGTTTTTGCTCTTTTCATGTTTTTCTTTTTTTATTATTATTTTGATGTGCAGGATTGTTATTTTCCTTTGTGATTACCTTGATATTTACCCCTATTTTCATACTCCATATGAAAGATCTATGACTACATCTTTTAGTCCTTCTTTTTTGAGTTAATGTTGTCATCTTTTACTTACTGATGTCTGTTTCCCTGTTCTGAGCATTTTAGCTTTGATTTAGTTTTGTGATTTCTCTGTCTTGGATGATATCTGGTTTCCCTGTTCTCTGTTCTTGTCTTGGATTGTTATCTGATGTTATTGAGTTTCTAACTGGAGGATTTCCTTTAGAATTTCTTGTAATTTTGGTTTGGTTTGGGCAATATCCCTCAACTTCTGTTTATCTGGAAATGCCATAATTCACCTTCATATTTGAGACAGTTTTGCTGGATAGATAATTCTTGGCTGGCAATTATTTTCCCTTTAAGTCTTTATATATGTCCTCCCATTGTCTTCTTGCCTGCATAGTTTCTGCTGAGTAGTCCGAGATTAGTCTTACTGACTGTCCTTCGCAGGTGACTTTTTGTTTATCCCTAGCTGCTCTTAAAATTCTCTTTTATCTTTGGTTTTGGCAAGATTGACTATAATATGTCTTGATATCCTTCTTTTGAGATCTACCTTCTGTGGGGTTAGATGAGCATCTTGGATGGATATCTCATCTTTCATGATATCAGGGAGGTTTTCTGCCAACAAATTTTCAACAATTTTCTCTGTATTTTCTGTTTTTCCTCCCTGTTCTAGTACTCTGATTACTCGTAGGCTATTTCTCTTGATAGAGTCCCACATGATTCTTAGGATTTCTTCATTTCTTAAAATTCTTTTATCTGATTTTTCTTTGAATATATTGGTGCCAAGTATTTTGTTTTCAGTCTCACTAATTCTGACTTCATCTTCTTGAATTCTGCTCCTTTGACATTCTACTGAGTTGTCTAATTCTGAAATTTTATTGTTGATCTTCTGAGTTTCTGACTGCTGTCTCTCTAAGGATTCTTGAAGCCTATTAAATTTTTCCTTATTCTCTTGAATAACCTTCTTAATTCCCTCAACTGCTTTATCTGTGTGTTCCTTGCCTTGTTCTGCATTTTGCCTGATCTCTTTTTTATTTTTTTCTTTCCTAATATCTTGAAGAGTTCTGTATATTAATATTTTGTATTCTATCTCTGGTAATTCTAGGAATATATCTTCATCTGGAAGATTCCTCAATTCTTTGCTTTGGAAGCTTGCTGACATGATCATTGTCTGCTTCTTTATGTGATTTTATATTGACTCTTGTCTCTGTATGTTTGCATACTGTGTCCTAGCTTCTTGCTTTGTTTTGTTTTGAAATACTTAATAGGCTGCTCAAATTAGTTGGCTTGATTAATGGAGCCTTTGAAGCTCTAATGTCCTGTCACCAGATGGCTAGAGCTGTTATCAGATATATGAGCCTAGAAGTCCATTCAGTTTTCTTGTAAGGATTCAGCTCATATTTCCAGGTAGTTGGTCACCAAGTGTGTGGTGTAGGCTCTCACCTACTGTCTTTGAGGAGCAGTGGTGATTGGTGTATGCACAGGTCTCTTGTTGCATCAGGTGGTCACACTCTGAGCAAGGTAGGGGGCTGACAACCTTTCCCTGAGTGTTTGTGAGGAAGACACGCCCCTGTTCTCTAGAGTGCACAAGTGGGTGGGCTCTGCAGCCATACCATTGACACCCGATACTTTTAACTGTAAGGACTGGGAGACACCACTTATCCTTGTATCCCTGATATGGGTGGCTAGGTGGCATAGGTGGAGCCACCAGTCCTCAGGCCCCTGATGTGGGTCGTTGAGGACCCTGCTTAATAGAGCAGTGTCAAGCATCAAGAACCCACCTCGCCACTGCACAGCTGAAACCGTTAAAGTCAGACCTTAGGCCACACGCCCATGCACTGTAACAAGAACCCAGCTCCTGAAATGGGCCACACAGTTCTATGCAGGGGTGAAAGCCATTCAAAGTCTATGGACCACTTGTGCCTGGACAGGAGATGCTTCTGCCCTGAGTTTCCAGCTTAGAGGAGCCATCAGATTATTTTTTCCCTGTTTGTTAATTTACTCCTTCTCCAGTGGCTCTGGTTGCATGCCAGGACCTATCTCAGGCCCAGGGAAATCGAATGTCACTGAAGCCAGCTCGGGGGCCTGGGACAGTGGGGTGATGGATCAGTTAAATAGGGGAGAGTTTTTTTTGAAAGGGGAGGTATTTGATCTGTGCAGTGAATTAAATGCTAGCACTTATGCAGAGAGCGCTGTTCTTCTCTGATTCTGGAGGTGTGAGTAGACTCTGCCACTGGCTCTCTGTGGCTGGGGAAACTGTGTACAGAAAGCTACTGCCAGCCCCTCTGCAGTCACTCCAGCAGATCAGGGATGAGGGGCGCTGGTTCCCACTGAGTTAGGTCCGGCAACTTCTTGCTGCTTCTGAACCATATCTCCCTCCCTCTGTTGCTAAGTCCAATTTCTTAACTTTGCCTTTGATGTTCAGGGCTCCTAGCTTGTCATATATATAATCAATTTACTTGGTTTTTCAGGTCTTTGTTGTAAGAGGGACTATCAGAAGCATCTGACTATTCCACTGTCTTGGCCCTGCCTGCATGTGATGCATTCTTGTCTAGCTATATTTGATAGATATTTTTCTAGGTTAGAATATAAGTTTTCCTCATGCTTTCAAAGTAGACATTATGTTCTCATGCCTGACTGATGGAAATTCACAGTCATGGGAATTCTTTCCTTTTTTTTTTTTTTTTTGATTCAAAAAATCCTCTTATAAAATGTAATGAAGAAAAGTATGTAAAGTTGTCTATTTGCATTTTATGAATTCCTAACTTGGATTATTTCTAGCATAAATATAAATATTGAAAAAACTGCAAATATATCATCACAAAGTTTCACAGTCCATATTTGCAACGATGGTTGAGGGCACCTGCTTTCCCTTGGACCATTACTATTACTATTTTTAAATCTTCCAATATCTGGTAAACCATTTGGAAAAATGATGAATTCCAACTGCCATTTTAATTTAAATTTATTTTTTAGTGAAATTAGATAAATTTCCATGAATATAGTAGTGTCTTCTTATCTTCTACTGGACTCTCCTGACATATATTTTGCTAATTTTTATACTTTCATGTTAATTTGAGGAGTGCTATAGGAAATAGGAAACCCTGGTCTGGTGGCATAGTGGTTAAGACCTATGACTGCCAGTCAGAAGGTCGGCAGTTTGAATCCACCAGGTGCTCTTTGGAAACCCTATGGGACAGTTCTACTCTGTCAAAATTGACTCAATGACAATAGGTTTTGGTTTATATGTATCATAAAGACAGGAAAGAAAGAAGAGACCAAAACGGATGTCAAAAGAGACTTTGAAACTTGCTCTAAAATATCCAGTAGCTAAAGGGAATAGAAGAAATTAAGAAGTAGAAGAGCTGAACAGAAGATCCAAAGGGCAGCTTGAGAAGACAAAATAAAATATTGTAATGAACTGTGCAAAGGTCTGGAACTAGAAAATCAAAAGGGAAGAAAACTCTCAGTATTTCTCAAGTCAAAAGAACTGAAGAAAAATTCAAGCTGCAAGTCGCAATATTGAAGGATTCTATGGGCAAAATATTGAACGAAATATCAAGAGAAAGATGGGAGGAATACACAGAGTCATTATACCAAAACTAATTGGTCAATGTTCAACATTTCAGGATGTAGCATATGATCAAGATCCAACGGTACTGCAGGAAGTCCATGCTATGCTGAAAGGAATGGCAAAAAACAAGGGTCCAGGAACTGACAGAGTACCAGTTGAGATGTTTCAACAAACAAATGCAGCACTGGAAGTGCTCACTTGTCTATGCCAAGAAATTTGGAAGACAGCTACCTGGCCAACCAACTGGAAGAGAGCCAATGTATATGCCTATTCCCAAGAAAGGAGGTCCAAGCAAATGCAGAAATTTTTGAACAATATCATTGATATCACATACAAGCAAAATTTTCCTGAAGATCATTCAAAAGTGGCTGTAGCAGTGTATTGACAGGGAACTGCCAGAAGTTCAAGATGAATTCAGGAGAGGATATGGAATGAGGGATATCATTGCTGATGTCAGATGGATCCTGGCTGAAAGCAGAGAGTACCAGAAAGATGTTTACCTGTGTTTTATTGACTATGCAAAGACATTCGACTGTGTGGATCATAACCAATTATGGATAACATAGCAAAGAATGGGAATTTAGAGCACTTAATTTTGCTCATAAGAAACTTGGACATAGATCAAGAGGCAATCGTTCCAACAGAACAAGGGGATACTTCATGGTTTAAAGTTAAGAAAGATGTGCATCAGGTTTGTATCTTTTCACCATACTTATTCAATCTGTACGCTGACCAAGTAACCTGAGAAGCCAGACTGTATAGAAGAATTTGGCATCAGGATTAGAGGAAGACTCATTAACAACCTGTGATATGCAGATGACAAGACCATGCTTACTGAAAGTGAAGAGGACTTGAAGTACTTAGTGATAAAGGTCAAAAACCACAGCCTTCATTATAGATTACACCTCAACATAAAGAAAGCATAAATCCTCACAACCAGGCCACTTAGAAACGTCATGATAAAAGGAGAAAATATTGAACTTGTCAAGGATTTCATTTTACTTGGAGTGACAATCAAAGCAGCATTCAAGAAATCAAATGACGTGTTACTTTAGGCAAATGTGCTGCAAAAGACTTCCTTAAAGTGTTAAAAAGCAAAGATGTCACTTTAAGGACCACGGAGTGCCTGATCCAAGCCATGGTGTTTTCAACTGCCTTATACGTGTGTGAAAGCTAGACAAGGAGTAAGGAAGATCAAAGAAGAGTTGGTGCCTTTGAATAATGGTTTTAGTGAAGAATATTTAATGTACCGTGGACTGCCAAAAGGAGAAAAAAATCTGTCTTGGAAGAAGTACAGCAAGAATATCCTACTGAGCAGTTACATCTCTCTTATACGGTTGCTGTAAGTTGGAATCAACTCAATAACAATGGGTTTCATTTGGTTTAAGTGGAGTTCAAGGAAAAAATGTTTTATATAAATATCACAAAATACATTTCCTAAATCTAAATTGATAATTTAGATTTAGGAAATGTATAAATTTTGTTGCATTTTTTATTTATGAGAAAATAAAATTTATAACTCTTCAGGGTTATACTTTATCTATATTAATGGGGTGCCAATTATACTTTCTGAGCATTCTTTTTAGTTCATATGATTTTTCAGTTGAGTCTAATAGTGTTTCAGGTTGATTATATCATACGTAAATACCATTCGTTTTTGCTAGCTTTTCAAAGGTAAGATATTTTTGGTTCCAGTGTTGTTTGCCATGATATCCAGGTCTACGATTTTCAAGAAAAATGCTGAGTATTTGATCCTTAATGTTTAATTGTAACATTGATGGAAAACATTAACAGTGTTTTATTTTCCATTTAAACTATGTACACGTTTTATCATATTACAGATTTTTTTCTGCCTCTTCTAGACTATTTAAAAAATTAGTATGTTTGTATTTAGTGTTCTATGGGAATTTGTATTATTTTTTACCAAAAAGGTTTATCCCCCACTGATGTGATGTCAGGGTTTTTCTCTAATTTGGAGTCATCATTGACTTCTCTCTTTCTCTAACATCTTATACACAACACTTTCTCTTGGTTGTATCTTCAGAATAGATTCCATATCTGCCCCCTTCTAAATTACTCCCTTGCCAACACCCTGGGCCTGGCTGCCACTACAGCTTGCTCAGACACTGTAAGGGCCTCCTAGCTGCTCTCCCAACCTTCAATTTTCCCTCTAGAGTCTAATCAGACAACAACCAGGGGGAAGTTCTTAAAACATTACTCAGGTGACATGTCTCTCTGATCAAATCTTTCAAAGATTTTAAATAAATCCAAGTCCTATAGGCTGCCATGATAATCTTTTGGACATATCTCTCACCTCACTACAGAGCACCCCTCTCTCCCTTGATTTCTGCTGTGCATCCTGCTCGTTTTGTTTCATTTTCTCTAGGCCTTTGGACTGGGGTTGGTTCTCTCTCCTAGTATTTTTTCTTTTTTTGCATATTTTCCTGTTGTTTGGCTCTCCCCTTTCATTCAGATCTCTGCTGAGATATCACTGTTAAGAAAGGACTTTGCTGACCAACTAATTTAACCTATAAATTAACATTCTACTTCAATGCCTTGCTCATTTTGTAAGCATTAGCATCACTTTGATTTTTACTGTATCTCTATTTGTATATGCATTTTTTGTGTATTTCTACATTGGACTGTAAGTTTCTGATGGGCAGAGAATTTGTCTGATGGTTTACTTATGTTTCTATGGGACCTGAAACAGCAGTTGACAAACAATATGCACTTACTTAACATTTTTTTTGTATTTTTTTATTAAAATACTATCTCTCTATGAAGTGAATGTTTACAAATCCAATTGGTCTGTCACATATAAGTTTACATACATCTTACTCCGTACTCCCACCTGCTCTTCGCCTATTGAGTCAGCCCTTTCAGTCTCTCCTTTCATGACAATTTTGCCAGCTTCCCTCTCTCTCTATCCTCCCATTCCCCCTCCAGACAAGAGCTGCCAACACGCTCTCAAGTGTCCACCTGATATAATTAGCTCACTCTTCATCAGCATCTCTCTCCCACCCGCTGACCAGTCCCTTTCATGTCTGATGAGTTGTCTTCGGGGATGGTTCCTGTCCTGTGCCAACAGAAGGTCTGGGGACCATGGCCACCGGGATTCCTCTAGTCGCAGTCAGACCATTAAGTATGGTCTTTTTATGAGAATTTGGGGTCTGCATCCCACTGATCTCCTGTTCCCTCAGGAGTTCTCTGTTGTGCTCCCTGTCAGGGCAGTCATCGATTGTGGCCGGGCACCAACTAGTTCTTCTGGTCTCAGGATGATGTAGGTCTCTGGTTCATGTGGCCCTTTCTGTCTCTTGGGCTCCTAGTTGTCGTGTGACCTTGGTGTTCTTCATTTTCCTTTGTTCCAGGTGGGTTGAGACCAATTGATGTATCTTAGATGGCCGCTTGTTAGCATTTAAGACCCCAGATGCCACATTTCAAAGTGGGATGCAGAATGATTTCATAATAGAATTATTTTGCCAATTGACTTAGAAGTCCCCGCAAACCATGTTCCCCAGACCCCCGCCCTTGCTCTGCTGACATTTGAAGCATTCATTTTATCCCGGAAACTTCTTTGCTTTTGGTCCAGTCCAATTGAGCTGACCTTCCATGTATTGAGTGTTGTCTTTCCCTTCACCTAAAGCAGTTCTTATCTACTGATTAATCAATAAAAAACCCTCTCCCACCCTCCCTCCCTCCCCCCCTCGTAACCACAAAAGTATGTGTTCTTCTCAGGTTTACTATTTCTCAAGATCTTATAATAGTGGTCTTATACAATATTTGTCCTTTTGCCTCTGAATAATTTCGCTCAGCATAATGCCTTCCAAGTTCCTCCATGTTATGAAATGTTTCAGAGATTCGTCACTGTTCTTTATCGATGCGTAGTATTCCATTGTGTGAATATACCACAATTTATTTACCCATTCATCCGTTGATGGACACCTTGGTTGCTTCCAACTTTTTGCTATTGTAAACAGAGCTGCAATAAACATGGGTGTGCATATATCTGTTTGTATGAAGGCTCTTGTATCTCTAGGGTATATTCCTAGGAGTGGGATTTCTGGGTTGTATGGTAGTTCTATTTCTAACTGTTTAAGATAACGCCAGATAGATTTCCAAAGTGGTTGTACCATTTTACATTCCCACCAGCAGTGTATGAGAGTTCCAATCTCTCCGCAGCCTCTCCAACATTTATTATTTTGTGTTTTTTGGATTAATGCCAGCCTTGGTGGTGTGAGATGGAATCTCATCGTAGTTTTAATTTGCATTTCTCTAATGGCTAATGATCGAGAGCATTTTCTCATGTATCTGTTGGCTGCCTGAATATCTTTAGTGAAATGTGTGTTCATATCCTTTGCCCACTTCTTGATTGGGTTGTTTGTCTTTTTGTGGTTGAGTTTTGACAGAATCATGTAGATTTTAGAGATCAGGCGCTGGTCGGAGATGTCATAGCTGAAAATTCTTTCCCAATCTGTAGGTGGTCTTTTTACTCTTTTGGTGAAGTCTTTAGATGAGCATAGGTGTTTGATTTTTAGGAACTCCCAGTTATCGGGTTTCTCTTCATCATTTTTGGTAATGTTTTGTATTCTGTTTATGCCTTGTATTAGGGCTACTAACGTTGTCCCTATTTTTTCTTCCATGATCTTTATCGTTTTAGTCTTTATGTTTAGGTCTTTGATCCACTTGGAGTTAGTTTTTGTGCATGGTGTGACGTATGGATCCTGTTTCATTTTTTTGCAAATGGATATCCAGTTATGCCAGCACCATTTGTTAAAAAGGCTATCTTTTCCCCAGTTAATTGACACTGGTCCTTTGTCAAATATCAGCTGCTCATACGTGGATGGATCTATGTCTGGGTTCTCAATTCTGTTCCATTGGTCTATGTGTCTGTTGTTGTACCAATACCAGGCTGTTTTGACTACTGTGGCTGTATAATAGGTTCTGAAGTCAGGTAAGGTGAGGCCTCCCACTTTCTTCTTCTTTTTCAGTAGTGCTTTGCTTATCCGGGGCTTCTTTCCCTTCCATATGAAATTGGTGATTTGTTTCTCTATCCCCTTAAAATATGACATTGGAATTTGGATCGGAAGTGCGTTATATGTATAGATGGCTTTTGGTAGAAGAGACATTTTTACTCTGTTAAGTCTTCCTATCCATGAGCAAGGTATGTTTTTCCACTTAAGTATGTCCTTTTGAATTTCTTGTAGTAGAGCTTTGTAGTTTTCTTTGTATAGGTCTTTTACATCTTTGGTAAGATTTATTCCTAAGTATCTTATCTTCTTGGTGGCTACTGTGAATGGTATTGATTTGGTTATTTCCTCTTCGGTGTTCTTTTTGTTGATTTAGAGGAATCCAAGTGATTTTTGTATGTTTATTTTATAACCTGAGACTCTGCCAAACTCTTCTATTAGTTTCAGTAGTTTTCTGGAGGATTCCTTAGGGTTTTCTGTGTATAAGATCATGTCATCTGCAAATAGTGATAACTTTACTTCTTCCTTGCCAATCCGGATACCTTTTATTTCTTTGTCTAGCCTAATTGCCCTGGCTAAGACTTCCAACACGATGTTGAATAAGAGCAGTGATAAAGGGCATCCTTGTCTGGTTCCCGTTCTCAAGGGAAATGTTTTCAGGTTCTCTCCATTTAGAGTGATATTGGCTGTTGGCTTTGCATAGATGCCCTTTATTATGTTGAGGAATTTTCCTTCAATTCCTATTTTGGTGAGAGTTTTTATCATGAATGGGTGTTGGACTTTGTCAAATGCCTTTTCTGCATCAATTGATAAGATCATGTGGTTTTTGTCTTTTGTTTTATTTATGTGATGGATTACATTAATGGTTTTTCTGATATTAAACCAGCCTTGCATGCCTGGTATAAATCCCACTTGATCAGGGTGAATTATTTTTTTGATGTGTTGTTGGATTCTATTGGCCAGAATTTTGTTGAGGATTTTTGCATCAATGTTCATGAGGGATATAGGTCTATAATTTTCTTTTTTTGTAATGTCTTTACCTGGTTTTGGTATCAGGGAGATGGTGGCTTCATAGAATGAGTTGGGTAGTATTCCGTCCTTTTCTATGCTTTGGAATACCTTTAGTAGTAGTGGTGTTAACTTTTCTCTGAAAGTTTGGTAGAACTCTGCAGTGAAGCCGTCCGGGCCAGGGCTTTTTTTTGTTGGGAGTTTTTTGATTACCGTTTCAATCTCTTTTTTTGTTATGGGTCTATTTAGTTGTTCTACTTCTGAATGTGTTAGTTTAGGTAGATAGTGTTTTTCCAGGAATTCATCCATTTCTTCTAGGTTTTCAAATTTGTTAGAGTACAATTTTTCATAATAATCTGAAATGATTCTTTTAATTTCATTTGGTTCTGTTGTGATGTGGTCCTTCTCATTTCTTATTCGGGTTATTTGTTTCCTTTCCTGTATTTCTTTAGTCAGTCTAGCCAATGGTTTATCAATTTTGTTAATTTTTTCGAAGAACCAGCTTTTGGCTTTGTTAATTCTTTCGATTGTTTTTCTGTTCTCTAATTCATTTAGTTCAGCTCTAATTTTTATTATTTGTTTTCTTCTGGTGCCTGATGGATTCTTTTGTTGCTCACTTTCTATTTGTTCAAGTTGTAGGGACAGTTCTCTGATTTTGGCTCTTTCTTCTTTTTGTATGTGTGCATTTATCGATATAAATTGGCCTCTGAGCACTGCTTTTGCTGTGTCCCAGAGGTTTTGATAGGAAGTATTTTCATTCTCGTTGCATTCTATGAATTTCCTTATTCCCTCCTTGATGTCTTCTATAACCCAGTCTTTTTTCAGGAGGGTATTGTTCATTTTCCAAGTATTTGATTTCTTTTCCCTAGTTTTTCTGTTATTGATCTCTAGTTTTATTGCCTTGTGGTCTGAGAAGATGCTTTGTAATATTTCGATGTTTTGGACTCTGCAAAGGTTTGTTTTATGACCTAATATGTGGTCTATTCTAGAGAATGTTCCATGTGCGCTAGAAAAAAAAGTATATTTTGCAGCAGTTGGGTGGAGAGTTCTGTATAAGTCAATGAGGTCAAGTTGGTTGATTGTTGTAATTAGATCTTCCGTGTCTCTGTTGAGCTTCTTACTGGATGTCCTGTCCTTCTCCGAAAGTGGTGTGTTGAAGTCTCCTACTATAATTGTGGAGGTCTCTATCTCGCTTTTCAATTCTGTTAAAATTTGATTTATGTATCTTGCAGCCCTGTCATTGGGTGCGTAAATATTTAATATGGTTATGTCTTCCTGATCAATTGTCCCTTTTATCATTATATAGTGTCCTTCTTTATCCTTTCTGGTGGATTTAAGTCTAAAGTCTATTTTGTCAGAAATTAATATTGCTACTCCTCTTCTTTTTTGCTTATTGTTTGCTTGATATACTTTTTTCCATCCTTTGAGTTTTAGTTTGTTTGTGTCTCTAAATCTAAGGTGTGTCTCTTGTAGGCAGCATATAGATGGATCGTGTTTCTTTATCCAGTCTGTGACTCTCTGTCTCTTTATTGGTGCATTTAGTCCATTTACATTCAGGGTAATTATAGATAAATAAGTTTTTAGTGCTGTCATTTTGATGCCTTTTTATGTGTGTTGTTGACAATTTCATTTTTCCACATACTTTTTTGTGCTGAGGCGTTTTTCTTAGTAAATTGTGAGATCCTCATTTTCATAGTGCTTGACTTTATGTTAGTTGAGTCGTTACATTTTTCTTGGTTTTTATCTTGAGTTATAGAGTTGTTATACCTTTTTGTGGTTACCTTATTATTTACCCCTATTTTTCTAAGTAAAAACCTAACTTGTATTGTTCTATATCGCCTTGTATCACTCTCCATATGGCAGTTCAATGTCTCCTGTATTTAGTCCCTCTTTTTGATTATTGTGATCTTTTACCTATTGACTTCCATGATTCCCCGTTATGTGTATTTTTTTTTAATTAATCTTAATTTGTTTGTTTTTGTGATTTCCCTATTTGAGTTGACATGAGGACGTTCTGTTTTGTGACCTTGTGTTGTGCTGATATCTGATATTATTGGTTCTCTGACCAAACAATATCCTTTAGTATTTCTTGTAGCTTTGGTTTGGTTTTTGCAAATTCTCTAAACTTGTGTTTGTCTGTAAATATCTTAATTTCCCCTTCATATTTCAGAGAGAGTTTTGCTGGATATATGATCCTTGGCTGGCAGTTTTTCTCCTTCAGTGTTCTGTATATGTCGTCCCATTCCCTTCTTGCCTGCATGGTTTCTGCTGAGTAGTCAGAACATATTCGTATTGATTCTCCCTTGAAGGAAACCTTTCTTTTCTCCCTGGCTGCTTTGAAAATTTTCTCTTTATCTTTGGTTTTGGTGAGTTTGATGATAATATGTCTTGGTGTTTTTCTTTTTGGATCAATCTTAAATGGGGTTCGATGAGCATCTTGGATAGCTATCCTTTCGTCTTTCACGATGTCAGGGAAGTTTTGTGTCAGGAGTTCTTCAAGTATTTTCTCTGTGTTTTCTGTCCCCCCTCCCTGTTCTGGGACTCCAATCACCCGCAGGTTATCCTTCTTGATAGAGTCCCACATAATTCTTAGGGTTTCTTCATTTTTTTAAATTCTTTTATCCGATTTTTTTTCAACTATGTTGGTGTTGATTCCCTGGTCCTCCAGATGTCCCACTCTGCATTCTAATTGCTCGAGTCTGCTCCTCTGACTTCCTAGTGCGTTGTCTAATTCTGTTATTTTATTGTTAATCTTTTGGATTTCTACATGCTGTCTCTCTATGGATTCTTGCAACTTATTAATTTTTCCAGTATGTTCTTGAATAATCTTTTTGAGTTCTTCAACAGTTTTATCAGTGTGTTCCTTGGCTTTTTCTGCAGTTATCCTAATTTCATTTGTAATATCATTAAGCATTCTGTAAATTAGTTTTTTATATTCTGTATCTGATAATTCCAAGATTGTATCTTCATTTGGGAAAGGTTTTGATTCTTTTGTTTGGGGGGTTGGAGAAGCTGTCATGGTCTGCTTCTTTAAGTGGTTTGATATGGATTGTTGTCTCCGAGCCATCACTGGGAAACTAGTTTTTCCAGAAAATCCGCTAAAAAAAAAATGCAGTCAGATCCCTATCAGAGTTCTCCCTCTGGCTCAGGCTATTCAGATGTTACTGAAGCCGCCTGGGGAGGGTGGGGGAGGGAACAGAGAGATAGGAGAGTAGCACCTCAGAATACAGCCAGAGTTGCTTGTCTTGCTTGGAATGACTATTATATCTGAGATTCCCGTGGGCGCGTCGCCTATGTGTGCTGGCTGTGTGGAGATTGCCCCCGGGGGGTCTGGCCTGCTGGAGTCACGGTCAGATCCTCCACTTCCAGCCCCACGCCCAGCGTCAAGGTTCCCCTACTGGGACAGTGCACTCTCGACTCCAGAATCAGTTGCTGCCTCCCGGGGACTTCTCGTCCCTCCAGCCGCGTGGCCGTGTCGCCCCCGAAAACCAGTTGGGCCTCCTCCCGGGGTTAGTTCAGATGGGTGGAGCAGGTCCCCGTGCTTGTGCCGTGACCGAGTGTCCCGGCTGGGACGCTGTTCTCCCTGCTCCAATACCAGTCGCTGCCTCCCAGGGATTTCTCCTACCGGCTGCGTTCCACGCCGCCCGCGCGACCCGACTGGTCCCCTTCCCGGGGTTAGTTCAGGGGGGTGGAGCAACTCTCCGTGTTTATGGCCTACCTGCGTCCAGTCCAAATCCCTGCAGGACGGTTCCCCAGCTCGGATGCTGCTCTTTCTGCTCCAAGACCAGTCACTGCCTCCCGGGGACTTCTCCTACCGGCTGCGTCCCACGCCGCCCGTGGAACCGGCTGGTCCCCCTCCCGGGGTTAGTTCAGGAGGGTGGAGCAGGTCTCTGTGCTTGTGCCGTACCTGACTGGTACGCTGGCTCCAGGCTCTGGAAACAATCGCTGCTTTCCCGTATTAATTCGTTCCCCGTCTCTAAATCTGTGTTTGTTGTTCAGGGTTCGTAGATTGTTATGTATGTGATCGATTCACTTGTTTTTCCGTGTCTTTGTTGTAAGAGGGATCCGAGGTAGCGTCTGCCTAGTCCGCCATCTTGGCTCCGCCCCCAAGGATTTCATTTTACTTGGATCCACAATCAATACCCATAGCAGCAGCAATCAAGAAATCAAAAGATGCTATTTCCAGAGGCAGAGCCAAAGTGGCAGAATAGACAGGCGCTTCCAGTGAGCTCTCTTTACAACAAACACCTGAAAAAAACAAGTGAAACAAGTATATTTATGACAAGCTAGGAGCCCTGAGTATCAAAGGCAAGCTTAGAAAAAGAACTGAGGGAGAGGGGGAGGAAGAGATGGTTCAGAAGTGGAGAGGAGTTACCAGACCTGAATCATGGGGAGCCCTCAGGCACCATTCCCAGGAGCTGCAGTAGTGGGTTGGTACTAGCGTTCGGCCACAGTTTCCTCAGGGAGAAACAGCCAGCCATACAGCCTACCCAGACCTCCAGAACCAGAGAAGAATGGCGCTCTCAGCAAAAGCTAATTACCTTCATATATTTCACTGCACCCCCCACTCTGCCCCCCCCACTCCCAAGATGGCTTCAGTGACTGACTTCCCTGGGCCTGAGATAGGTCCTGTTGAGAGCCTAGACCTATCCTCACGGGCTTTGAGAAGGAGTAAATTTGCAACTGGGGAAAATCTTAAATTACCAGCTCCATTAACCAGTGAAGCTCAGGACAGAAGCAGCTCCTGATCAGACATAAGCGGTCCATGGACTTTGACAACCTTTCCCCTCTGCATGGACCTCTCTGGGCCTATTTCAGGAGAATAGGCCCCTGTTGGCAGACAGCAACTATTTCAGCTGTGCAGTGGAAAGGTGGGTGTTTGATGTTTGACATTGCTTTGCCTATTAAACAGGGTCCTCACCTACCCATATCAGGGGCCTAAGGACAGATGGCTCCACTCAGGTCACCCAGCCACCCGCAAAAGGGGTCTGAGGATAACTAGTACTTCTCAGTCCTTACAACCAAAAATATTGGGTGCTCATGGTCTGTCTAAAGAACCCACCCACCTGTACACTCTAGGGAATAGGGGCACACTTTCCTCAGAGACACTTGGGGGATGATTCTCAGCCCCCTGCCTTGTTCAGAGTATGACCACCTGCTACAACCAGATACAGGTACCTGCACCAATCACCCCTGCCCCTCTAAGGGTGTAGGACACAGCCTGCACCACACACTTGATGATCAGCTACCTAGACACCTGAGCTGAATTCATACAAGAAAACTGAATGCACTCCTAGACTGATCTACCTGATAACAGCTCTAACCATCTGGTGAGAGGACATCAGAGCTCCAAAAGTGAAAATAATCAAGTTAGCTCACTCAAGCAACCCATCTGGGCATATCAAAACAAAACAAAGCAAGAAGCTATGACACAGTGAGCAAACATAAAATAAACTAATACAATAACTTATAGATGGCTCAGAGAAAACAGTCAATTTCAGGTCACATAAAGAAACAGACCATAATCACCTCAACAAACTCTCAAACAAAGAATCAAGGGATCTTCTAGATGAAAGTGCATTCCTGGAATTACCAGAGGCAGAAAACAAAACATTAATATGCAGAACCTTTCAAGACATCAAGAAGGAAATAAGGCAATGCGCAGAACAAGCCAAGGAACATACAGATAAAGCAATTGAAGAAATTAAAAAGATTATTCAGGAACATAATGAAAAATTTCATAAGCTGGAAAAATCCATAGACAGACAGCAATCAGAAATTCAGAAAATTAACAATAAAATTAAAGAAATAAACAACTCCAATAGAAAGCCAGAGAAGCAGATTTGAGCATATGGAAGGCATAATTTCTGAACTTGAAGATAAGCACTTGGCACTCATATGTTTGAAGAAAAATCAGATAAAAGAATTTTTAAAAAATGAAGAAAGCTTAAGAATCATGGTAGACTGTATCAAGGGAAATAACCTACGAGTAATTGGAGTATCAGAACAGGGAGGGATAACACAAAATACAGAGAAAATTGTTGAAGATTTTTTAGCAGAAAACTTCCCTGATGTCATGAAAGATGAGAAGATATCTATCCAAGATACTCATCTAACTGAACATGAGGCAGATGTCAAAAGAAAGTCTCCAAGACAGATTATACTTGAACTTGCCAAAACCAAAGATAAAGAAAGAATTTTAAGGGTAGCTAGGGATAAAGGAAAAGTCACCTAGAAAGGACAGCCAATAAGAATAAGCTTGGACTACTAGGCAGAAACCACACAGGCAAGAAGGCAATGGGATGACATATAAAAAGTTGAAGGAAAAAATTGCCAACCAAGAATCATATATCCAGCAAAAATGTCTCTCAAATATAAAGGTGAAATTAAGACATTTCCAGATAAACAGAAGTTTAGAGAATTCATAAAAACCAAAGCAAAACTACAAGAAATACTAAAGGGAGTTCTTTGGCTAGAAAATCGATAATATCAGGTATCAACCCAAGACTAGAACACTGGGCAGAGCAACCAGAAGTCAACCCAGATGGGGAAATCCAAAAAAACAAAGCAAGATTATTAAAAAAAAAAAAAAAAAAACCTCAAAACAGGGTAACAGCAATGTTATCATATAAAAGAAGACAACATTAGAATAATAAAGAGGGAGTAAGAAATGTTATCATACACCTTCTATATGGAGAGGAAAATATGGCAATACAAAGAAATAGAAGTTACATTTAAATTTGGAAAAATAGGGGTAAACAATAAGGTAACCACAAAGGAGACAAACTATCCTACTCATCAAAATAAAATACAAGGGAAAAATACAGACTCAGCAGAAACAAAATCAACAACAAATATGAGGAAAAGACAATAGATAAAGAAAATCTACTCAGCACATAAAATAAAGTGGGAAAAAGAAACTGTCAACACACAAAAAAAGACATCAAAATGATAGCACTAAATGCACACCTATCCATAATTACTCTGAATGTAAATGGACTAAATGCACCAATAAAGAGACAGAGAGTGGCAGAATGGATTAAAAAACAAGATCCGACTATATGCTGCCTACAAGAAACATACATTAGAATTAGAAACACAAACTAAAACTCAAAGGATGGAAAAAAAATCAAGCAAACAACAATCAAAAAAAGCAGGAGTAGCAATATTAATTTCTGACAAAACAGACTTGAAAGGTAAATACATCAGAAAGGATAAGGAAGGACACTATATAATGATTAAAGGGACAATACACCAAGAAGATATAACCATATTAAATATTTACACACCCAATGACAGGGCTGCAAGATACATAAAACAAACTCTATCAGCATTGAAAAGTGAGATAGATAGCTCCACAATAATACTAGGAGATTTCAACACACCACTTTCGCTGAAGGACAGGATATCCAGAAAGAAGCTCAATAAAGACACGGAAGATCTAAATGCCACAATCAACTAACATGACCTCATAGACATATACAGAACACTCCACCCAACAGCAACCAACTATACTTTCTTTTCTAGTGCACATGGAACATTCTCTACAATAGACCACATATTAGGCCATAAAACAAGCCTTAGCAGAATCCAAAACATTGAAATATTACAAAGCATTTTGTCTGACCAGAGGCCATAAAAGTGGAAATCAATAACAGGAAAAGCAGGAAAAAGAAATCAAACACTTGGAAACTGAACAATACCCTGCTCCAAAAAGATTGGATTATAGAAGACATTAAAAAAAAAAATAAGGATGGAATAAAGAAATTGATAGAATCCAATAAGAATGAAAACACTTCCTAACAGAACCTTTGGGACACAGCAAAAGCGGTGCTCAGAGGCCAATTTATATCAATAAATGCACACATATGAAAAGAAAAAATGGCCAAAATGAAAGAATTATCTCTACAACTTGAAGAAATAGAAAGACAGCAACAAAAGAAACTCACAGGAACTAGAAGAAAACAAATAATAAAAATTAGAGCAGAACTAAATGAAATAGAAAACATAAAAACAATTGAAAGAATTAACAAGATCAAAAGCTAGTTTTTTTGAAAAAAATGAACAAAATTGATACACCACTGGCCAAACTGACAAAAGAAAAACAGGAGAGGAACCAAATAACCCGAATAAGAAATGAGATGGGCCATATCACAACACACCCAACTGAAATTAAGAGACTCATATCAGATTACTCTGAAAAATGGTACTCTAACAATTTGAAAACCTAGAAGAAATGGATGAATTCCTAGAAACACATTACCTACTTAAACTAACACAAATAGAGGTAGAACAACTAAATAGACCCATAACAAAAGATGAGGTGAAAAAGATAATCAAAAAACTCTGTCCCCCCCAAAAAAAGCTCTGGCCCGGACAGTTTCACTGAAGAGTTCTACCAAACTTTCAGAGAAGGGTTAACACCACTACTACTAAAGGTATTTCAGAGAACAGAAAAGGACAGAATACTCCCAAACTCATTCTGTGAAGCCACCATATCCCTGATACCAAAACCACATAAAGACATCACACACACAAAAAAAAATTACAGACCTATATCCGTCATGAACTTAGATGCCAAAATCCTCAACAAAACTGTAGCCAATAGAGTTCAATAACATATCAAAAAAATAATTCACCATGACCAAATGGGATTCATACCACGTATGCAGGAATGGTTCAACATTGGAAAAACCATTAATGTAATCTATCATATAAATAAAACAAAAGACAAGAATCACGATTTCATCAGTTGATGCAGAAAAGGCATCTGACAAAGTTCGACACCAGTCATGATAAAAACTCTCAGCAAAATAGGAACAGAAGGAAAATTCCTCAACATAATAAAGGGCTTTGATACAAAACTGATAGCCAATATCATCCTAAATGCAGAGAGCCTGAAAGTATTCCCCTTGAGATAGGGAACCAGACAAGGATGCCCTTTATCAACACTTTTATTGAACACTGTGCTGGAGGTCCTACCCATAGCAATTAGGCTAGATAAAGACATAAAGACATCCAGATTGGCAAGGAAAAATAAAAATATCTCTATTTGCAGATGACATGATCTTATACACAGAAAACCCTAAGGAATCCTCCAGAAAACTACTGAAACTAATAGAAGAGTTCAGCAGAGTATCGGGATACAAGATAAACATACAAAAATCAGTTGGATTCCTCTACACCAACGAAAAGAACATCGAAAAGGAAATCCCCAAATCAATACCACTTACAATAGCCCCGAAGAAGATAAAATACTTAGGAGTACATCTTACCAGAGATGTAAAATACCTAAACATAGAAAACTAGAAGACGCTACTGCAAGAAACCAAAAGAGACCTACCTATGTGGAAAAACATATGTTGCTCATGGATAGGAAGACTTAACATTATAAAAATGTCTATTCTACCAAAAGCGATCAATAGATTTAATGCAATTCCAAGCCAAATTCCAACTTTTTAAAAATAATTTGTATTGTGCTTTAAGTGAAAATTTACAAATCAAGTCAGTCTCTCACATATAGATTTATATACACCTTACTATACAATGAGACAGCCCGCTCCCTCCTTCCAGTCTCTCTTTTCGTGACCATTTTGTAAGCTTCTAACCCTCCCATCTTCCCTCCAAACAGGAGATGCCAACATAGCCTCAAGTGTCCACCTGATACAAGTAGCTCACTCCTCATCATCTCTCTCTCCAATCCATTGTCCAGTCCAATCCATGTCTAATGAGTCCAATGACATTTTTTAATGAGATGGAGAAAAAATCACCATCTTCATATGGAAGGGAAAGAGGCCCCAGATAAGTAAAGCATTCCTGGCAAAGAAGAATAAAGTGGGAGGCCTCACTCTACCTTATTTTAGAACATATTACACTGCCACAGTAGTCAAAACAGCCTGGTACTCCTACAACAACAGATACATAGACCAATGGAACAGATTTGAGAATCCAGACATAAATCCATCCACATATGAGCAGTTGATATTTGACTAAGGCCCCAAAACAGTTAAACGGGGAAAAGACAGTTTTTTTTAACAAATGATGCTGGCATAACCGGATATCCATCTGCAAAAAAATGGAACAAGACCCATACCTCACTCCATGCACAAGAACAAACTCAAAATGGATCAAAGACCTAAATATAAAATCTAAAATGATAAAGATCATGGAAGAAAAAATAGGGACACTGTTCGGAGCCCTAATACATGGCATAAACAGTATATAAAACATTATTAACAATGCAGAAGAAAAATTAGATAACTGGGAGCTCCTAAAAATCAAACACCTATGCTCATCCAAAGACTTCACCAAAAGAGTTAAAAGATTACCTAGACTGAGGGAAAGTTTTTAGATATAACATTTCCAATCAGTGCCTGATCCCTAAAATCTACATGATACTGCAAAAATTCAACTACAAAAAGACAAATAACCCAATTAAAAAATTGGTAAAAGATATGAACGGACACTTCACTAAAGAAGACATTCAGGTAGCTAACAGATACATGAGGAAATGTTCATGGTCATTAGCCATTAGAGAAATGCAGATCAAAACTACAATGAGATCCCATCTCACTCCAACAAGGCTGGCATTAATCCAAAAAACACAAAACAAGAAATGTTGGGGAAGTCGTGGAGAGATTGGAACACTTATACACGGTTGGTGGGAATGTAAAATGGTACAACCACTTTGGAAATCAATTTGGCGCTTCCTTAAAAAGCTACAAATAGAACTACCATAAGATCCAGCAATCCCACTCCTTGGAATATATCCTAGAGAAATAAGAACTTTTACAGGAACAGATATATGCACCCTTATGTTCATTGCAGCACTGTTTAAAATAGCAAAAAGATGGAAGCAACCAAGGTGCCCATCAACGGATGAATGAATAAATAAACTTTGGTGTGTTCACACGACAGAATACTACACATTGATAAAGAACAGTGATAAATCTGTGAAACATTTCATAACATGGAGGAACCTGGAAGGCATTATGCTGAGTGAAATTAGTTACAAAAGAATAAGTATTGTATAAGACCACTACTATAAGAACTGAGAAATAGTTTAAACAGAAGAAAATATTCTTTGATGGTTAAGAGAGATGGGAGGGAGGGAGGGAAGGAGAGAGATATTCACTAATTAGGTAGTAGATAAGAACTACTTTAGGTGATGGGAAAGACAACACACAATACACAACTGGAGGTCAGCACAACTGGACTAAACCAAAAGCAAAGAAGTTTCCTGAATAAACTGAACGCTTCGAAAGCCAGAGTAGCAGGGGCAGGGGTTTGGGGACCATGGTTTCAGGGGACATCTAAGTCAATTGGCACAATAAAATCTATTAAGAAAACCTTCTGCATCCCACTTTGGAGATTGGCATCTGGGGTCTTCGGCCCTAGCAAGCGGCCATCTAAGATGCATCAATTGGTCTCAGTCCACCTGGATCAAAGGAGAATGTAGAACACCAAGGACACAAGGTCATTACGAGCCCAAGAGACAGAAAGGGTCACATAATCCAGAGACTACATCAGCCTGAGACCAGAAGAACTAGATGGTGCCCAGCTACAACTGATGACTTCCCTGACAGGGAACACAGAGAACCCCTGAGGGAGCAGGAGAGCAGTGGGATACAGACTCCAAATTCTCGTAAAAAGACCAGACTTAATGGTCTGACTGAGACTAGAAGGACCCTGGTGGTCATGGCCCCCAGACCTTCTGTTGGCCTAGGACAGGAAGCAACTCTTCAGACAGGGATTGGACTGGACAATAGGTTGGAGAGGGATGCTGGTGAGGAGTGAGTTTCTTGGATCAGGTGGACACTTGAGACTATGCTGGCATCTCCTGTCTGGAGGGAAGAGGAGAGGGTAGAGAGGGTTAGAAGCTGGAGGAATGGACATGAAAAGAGAGAGTGGAGGGAGGGAGTAGGCTGTCTCATTAGGGGAAGAGCAATTGGGAGTATGTAACAAGGTGAATATAAGTTTTTGTGTGAGAGACTGACTTGATTTGTAAACTTTCACTTAAAGCACAACAAAATTTAAAAAAAAAAAATCAAAGACGCATTGCATTGGGCAAATCTGCTGCAAAGGACTTCTTTAAAGTGTTGAAAAGCAAATATGTCACCTTGAAGACTAAAAGTGTACCTGACCCAAGCCATTGTGTTTTCAATCGCCTAATATGCATGTGAAAGCTGGACAATGAATAAGGAAGACCAAAGAAGAATTGACGCCTTTGAATTGTGGCCTTGGCAAAGAATATTGAATGCACTGCCAAAGAAGGAACAAATCTGTCTTGGAAGAAGTACAACCAGAATGCTCCTTAGAAGCAAGGATGGCGAGACTGTGTCTTACATACTTTGGACATGTTGTCAGGAAAGATCAGTTCCTGGAGAAGGACATCATGCTTGGTAAAGTACAGGATCAGCGGAAAAAAAGGAAGACCCTCAAAGAGAGAGACTGACACAGTGGGTGGGACAATGGGCTCAAGCATAGTAACGATTGTAAGAATGGCACAGGAGCAGGCAGTGTTTTGTTCTGTGATACATAGTTTGGCTATGAGTCAGAACAGACTTGATGGCACCTGACAACAACAATAGATTTGAAAATGATACCTTCAGTTCTTTTTTACTCCAATTTACTGAATGCTCTGTAATTCTGGTTGACTCATAGTGCCACAGTATTTCAAATTTATTTTCCTAACTTTTTTCAGATTCTTTGAAATGATCCTACTGAGTGATTTGGATAACTTCTATATACAACTTCCATCAACCTAGTTGCATGGTACATTCAAATATTAACAACAAAAAAAAAATTAGTCAACCCATTTATTTAAGTCTGATGAGAGCCACTTCATTTCTCACAAAATGATTTAATAAATATCTAATTATTTTACAAATAGTTGTGTTGACATTTGTAAACATATTCCATTTTTTCATGCTTTACTTGAGTCATATTAAGCCCTGATATCCTCCTTCCTTTTGGGAATGTGAGAGTGGAGAGGCAATTAAGAATAATCCACAGCTGGCTCCAGTCAGGCATTTCCTTTCCATAGACCCTTCCTTTATGATAAAAATCTCACATGAGATGATTCTAGATGATGTAATTATCAAGGGAGAGTAAAATCCCCATGTTTCCATATGAGGTTTCATTTCACTGGGAATTAAAATTACCTTGATTAGTGTTTATTTTCCTGGTGCCACACACAAGCAGTTGCACATAGAAGATATTGCTTATTTAAGATGTTTCTATTCATTTGTTTAACTTAATAGTCTTCTTTGGGACCCAGTCAAGACAGCCAAATTGCATTTGGTTCTTTTTCTCATCTTTATGAGCCAATGATGTAATCACCAGGAAGGTAAGTAGCTATAAAAATGAATGTTTCTGCAAAAATGACTTTAAATGCATGACTGCAGGACATCAGCAATGTTCTGGATGAAATATGATGAATATGTTGCTGCTTCTAAGATTTTGTGGAAACCCTGGTGGCATAGTGGTTAAGTGCTACAGCTGCTAACCAAAGGGTCAGCAGTTTGAATCCTCCAGGCGCTCCTTGGAAACCCTATGGGGCAGTTCTACTCTGTCCTATAGGGTCGCCATGAGTAGGAGTGCAGTCGACTCGACGGCACTGCGTTTGGTTTGGTTTTTCGGTTCTAAGATTTTGCAGGTAAGGATAAATTTTCTTAATCTTTTTATTCCCATAAATGATTGTCTAATCAAATATACATTATTCTATTTTAAACACCATTGTAGAAGCAACCTTCTGTATGTTCCTGCTACGAACATATTTTACCTTTTGTTTATTACTGTTCTAGTCCTACTCTTCTGAGAACCAATCCTTTTGAAATCCTCACCTGCTCTTCATATTAGGTTTCTAACTTACTCTTCTTACATTAATAACAAAATATTAACATATTTATAAATTTATCACTTCAACATGACAGTTAAATTATCTAGCCTGATGTATGGATTCAATAGGTAATAAGTAACATATTTATATTTTCTTACTATTTTAAATAACTTTCACATGTCATGTGAGGCAGACAGTGCAGGAATTATCTACATTTCAATTTCAGGAAGCTAAATTTGCTTACTTATATGCATACCCCAATAGCATATAAACACTGAAATTCAACCTAGCATTTATGAATTCACAATGAAACTGAAAGGGAAACAAAAAGAGGTAGGATAGAAAGAAAGAAGAAAGGAAGGAAGGAAATGTAACTGAGTAAACCGTCTAGAAGCTTGGAGTAAAGAAGGCAAAAAAGAAATAGCAATATTTGTTAGTATTGTCAGAAGTAAGCTTCATACGTCTGTATATATGTATATATATGTATATATATATATTCTTTCCAGATGAAGGTCATCGTCCCATTTTGTGGGTGAGTAAATCAAGGCTACGGAAAGTAAAGAAGCATACTTAAAGTCATCAGCCAATAAAGGGCAGAGTGGGATTACAAAGACAAATCTGCCTAATTAAAAAGCCAACATTGTATCAGCGATATTTCCCTTAACGTTATAATGGCTCCCACTTTATACTTACAATGTAAGCATTGCTGGACAGTATAAAATATCTATTTGATTCCTGAGTTTCCTATACAAAAAAGTAATGATGAAAGTGGTGAGAAATTTAAAGTATTGAACACTACAAACACTCTGGGCTGTACCATACATAATACGACATGAACAATTGACTTCGTTCTCCAAAAGTAAAAGATAAAAAATATTAGACAGTAAAGATAATTTAAATCTATTAGCCAGCAAAACATGTGAAAATAGTAGCCTAACCACTCCTGACCGTCTACAGGGTTAGCATCATAATCACTATTCAGAGACTGATGCTGAGTTTGTGCCATTGAGAATGGGTGAAAACAGGAGCACCAACTGGTCTCAAAGGCATTTAAACCCCTACTGAGATTTGGAGGTAATCATTTTATCTTACCTATTTGGAATTTATTATAATTTTTGATCAATTTACATTTTAAAATTTTAAACATTACATAATTCTCTTTGACATATTTCATGCACTAAATACATAGCCGGAATATAAGCTTATCAATTTATCTGACTTATTACAAGAAAGGAGTCCTGGTGATGTAGCGGATTCCAACCTGGCTGCTAACCAAAAGGCCGACAGTTCAAATCCACCAGCCACTCCTTGGAAGCCCTTATGGGGCAGCTCTCCTCTGTCCTATAGAGTCGGTATGAGTTGGAATCAACTTGATGACAACAGGTTTGGTTTAGTTTTTTTATCACAAGAAAAATCTAAATGTTAACATCATTTTTGGTGAATTTATATTTTGAAATTTTAAAAAATGTATATATCTAAAAAAAGCATAGATTGTAACCTGTTTTACAAATGTTGAAATTAAGTTTTATAGTCAGTAAGTATTGCCGATATACAGCTAGTCAATGAAGGAAGTAAAACCCGGGTAATTGAAACTTGATTCTAAATCCCATTCTGTCTCCACAAAAATGTAATTACCCATATGTTTAATCATGCCTGAACTCTGAGTGGACAAGAAGAAATATAATAAAAGAAAACAACAACAGCAAATAAAATGAAACACTGTTTTAACTGTTAAGGCAGAGAAATAAGAAAGACATTTAAAACTAAACAACAGGGCTTCAACAACAGGTAAAGAGCTCAATAAGGCAGTAAACATGTTGAGTCGACAATAGTGACCATAGTGCTATAGGATGTAAAAAAAAAAAAAAAAAAGACTTCACAGGGACACAGAGTGATCAGTGTCACATAAAATGGTGGTGGGACTAGAACTTGGGTTTACAGCACTGTGAAGATTTTCAAAGCTATTTAGGAAGTGGTAAAGGGAAAAATAATGGATTCAGAATGGGAACAGTTGTGAGCAAAGCTATGTTTATGTAATGATTTAAGCATTTTTTCTATAGCATGAGACTTGTAAAATGATTTATTGCATTAAAATAATACTTGAATGACATGGACAACTAGTTTAATTCCAATAAATCAGAAATTGCAATACCTGCTAAAGGGAAAAGCTGCTGGATGCACGTTTTGAAGCATCTAGCTATTTTATTTCAGTGTGAAGATGCTCAGCTCTTTTACATAATGCTGGTAACCTCTGCTGCACTTATTTTTTATTCTTTGTTTTCTGTTTGTATCTGTCATGATAATAGACATCTATTGACTTATTCTGCTGTTTAATGTGTTTTTATTTGTTTTTGTCTTTTTTAACCATCCGAATTATTACATTAAACATTTACCTACAAGTACACCTACAGATATGGAACATATTTGTTGTTGAAACTTTCATGTCAAAATATTTTTTTATTCAATATTCTCTAGCCACAATAGTCCCTCCAACTCTTTAAACCATTGGAACATCACTATAATTTGAAATGTAATGATATACACATTATTACACACCTGATTGCTGCCTTAAGCCACATAGTGGTGAAAAATTTATATAGAGACAATGATTTGACAAAATAGTGGTTTGCCTAATAATAAATTTAACATTTTTATAAGATTTTTCACTGTACTTTTCAAGGAGAGATTTGGAGCCAATTCTTGAACAATGCTCTTGGCAGGCTGAAGAGTTTTTACCTTAGTAGAAGGTGAAGAGCACTTGCAAATATTGAGACAAAGCTGTCTTTCTTCCTGTGCTGAGATGAAGGTCCGTGTTGCTGTGTGGAACTGCATCAGGTAGAGAATTTCTAAAGTGAGCCAAGACCCACTATGCAATTTCTTCATCCTTAGAGTTAAATAACCATAAGAATATTTCCTATACTTCAATTTATTCTTGAACATAGAGTAAATGGTCAAAAAAATGAATGACATTGGGTAATATTTGTGAGAAAACTACGTGTAGAATGTTCATTATATGTACACAGAACTCTGGGTATATGGAGCAAGAAAAATATCTACAAAAAATATGAATTAATTAAGAGAATTAGATTCTGGCAACCAACACAGAACCAATATGCACTTATGTCTTTAGTGATGTTCAATATCCAATGCCTTTATTTTTAACTGACTTGCTTACAGAGCTGTGTTTTGTTCTAGAGATCAGTGTTATGAAGGCAAGTGGGACTTGCTGAGGCACCGCAAATGCAGTCAGTGTGATGATGTGTATCCAACTGGGGATCCGTCACCAACACTGCTGGGAAACTACTGGTAAGTAAGCACTTTTATTCAACCTGTTTCTGACTAAAAGAGCCAGTCCCGAAAAAATACTAAAAGGTGGATGTCATGGATTGTATTATGTCCCCCCCCCCCCAAATGTGTCTACCAAGTTGGTTAGGCCATGATTCCCAGTGTTCTGTAGTTGTCCTCCATTTTGTGATTGTAATTTTATGTTAAAGAGGATTAGGGTGGGATTGTAACAAAAACATTACTAACAAGGTACAAGTACCCAAAGAGAAATTAGATAACTCCTAGAAATCAAACACTTATGCTCATCCAAAGTCTTCACCAGGAGAGTAAACTGATTGCCTACAGACTGGGAAACAGCTTTTAGCTATAACATTTCCGATCAGCATCTGATCTCTAAAATCTACATGATATTGCAAAAACTCAATAACAAAAAGACAAATAATCCATTTTAAAAATGGGCAAAGGATAGGAACAGGTGCTTCAACGAAGAAGACATTCAGGCAGGTAACAGATACATGAGGAAATGCTCATAATCATTAGCCATTAGAGAAATGTAAATCAAAACTACAATGAGATACCATCTCACTCCAGCAAGGCTGCCATTAATCCCAAATCACAAAATAATAAATGTTGGAGAGGTTGTAGAGAGACTGGAACACTTATTCACTGCTGGTGGGAATTTAAAATGGTGCAGCCACTTTGGAAATCAATCTGGCACTTCCTTAAAAAGCTAGCAATACACCTACCATAGCATATGGCAATCCCACTCCTTGGAATATATCTTAGAGAAATAAGAGCCTTTATATGAACAGATATATGCACAACCATGTTCATTGCAGCACTGTTTACAATAGCAGAAAGATGGAAGTAACCAAGGTGACCATCAACAGATGAATGGATAAATAAATTGTGGTGCATTCACATGATGGAATACTTCACACAGATCAAGAACAATGATGAATCTGTGAAATATTTCATAGCTTGGAGGAATCTGGAGGGCATTATGCTGAGTGAAATTAGTTGCAAAAGGACGAATATTGTATGAGACCACTGTTATAAGAACTCAAGAAATAGTTTAAACAGAGAAGAAAATATTCTTTGATGGTTATGAGGGTGGGGAGGAAGGGAGGGAGAAGGATATTCGCAAATTAGATAGTAGGCAAGAACTATTTTAGGTGAAGGGAAAGACAACATACAACAAAGGAGAGGTCAGCATAACTGCACTAAACCAAAAGCAGTTTCCTGAATAAACCAAATGCTCCAAAGGCCAGAGTAGCAGGGGCAGCAGTTGGGGGACCATGTTTTCAGGGGACATCTAGGTCAATTGGCATAATAAAATCTATTAAGAAAACATTCTGCATCCCACTTTGGTGAGTGGCGTCTGCAGTCTTAAAAACACTATCAAGCAGCCATCTAAGATGCATCAATTGGTCTCAACCCACCTGGAGCAAAGGAGAATGAAGAACACCAAAGATACAAGGTAATTATGAGTCCAAAAGACAGAAATGGCCACGTAAATCCAAGACTACATCAGCCTGAGACCAGAAGAACTAGATGGTGTCCGTCTACAACTGAAGACTGCCCCGACAGGGAACGAAACAGAGCATCCTTGATGGAGCACGAGAGCAGTGAGATGCAGACCTCAAAGTCTCATAAAAAAATCAGACTTAATGATCTGACTGAGACTAGAGGAACCCTGGAGGTCACGGTCCCCAGACCTTCTGTTGGCCCAAGACTGGAACCATTCCCAAAGCCAACTCTTCAGACAGGGATTGGACTCGATTATAGGATAGAAAATGATAGTGGTGAGGAGTGACCTTCTGGTCTCAAGTGGACACATGAGACTATGTGGGCAGCTCCTGTTTGGAGGGGAGATGAGAAGGCAGAGGGGGACAGAAAGTGGCTGAATGGACACGGGGAATACAGGGCTGAGAGAAGGAGTGTGCTGTCTCATTAGTGGGAGAGGAACTAGGAGTACATAGCAAGCTGTATACTAATTTTTGTATGAGAGACTGACTTGATTTGTAAAGTTTCACTTAAAGCACACACACAAAAGATGGAAAGAATACACAGAGTCACAGTACCAAAAGAAATGGTCGACTTTCAGTCATTTCATGAGGTGGCATATGATCAAGAACTGGTAGAAGTGAAGCAAGAAGTCCAAGCTACACTGAAGGCACTGGTGAAGAACAAGGCTCCAGGAGCTGACAGAATACCCACTGAGTTGGTTCAACAAACAGATGCAGCACTGTACATGCCCACTCCATCATGCAAAGAAATTTGGAAGCTAGCTACCTGGCCAACAGGCTGCAAGAGATGCATGTTTGTGTCCATTCCAAAGAAAAGCAATCCAACAGATTGTGCAAGTTATCAAATGTAAATCATAGTATTAGTAAATATGGTAAACAAACAAACAAAGAAACTCTATCTATTCTACACTGAATATGACATTCTATCCCCAGGAGATCCAGTGAGTTTATGATGTTGTTGTTAGGTGCTGTTGGGTCAGTTCCAACTCATAGCGGCCCTGTGTACAACAGAACGGAACAGTGCCCAGCCCTGGGCCTTTCTCATTGCTATGTCTGAGCCCACTGTTGCAGCCACCGTCTCAATCCGTCTCATTGAGGATCTTTGTCTTTTTCACTGACCCTCTACTTTACCAAGCACGATGTCTTTTTCCAGGGACTGATTCCTCCTGATAATATGTCCAGAGTACGTGAGACCAAGTCTTGCCACCCACCTTTCTAAGGAGCATTCTGGCTGTACTTCTTCCAAGACAGGTGTGTTCATTCTTCTAGCAGTCCATGGCATATTCATTATTCTTCACCAACAACATAATCCAAGTTTCAGTTCTTTTGTCTTCCTTATTCATTGTCCAGCTTTAGCTGCACATGAGGCGACTGAAAATATCATGGCTTGGTTCAGGCACACCTTAGTCCTCAAAGTGACATCTTCGATTTTTAACACTTTAAAGAGGTCTTTTGTAGCAGATTTGTCCAATAAAATATGTCGTTTGATTTCTTGACGGCTGCTTCCATGGGTGTTGATTGTGGATCCAAGTAAAATGAAATCCTTGACGACTTCAGTATTTTGTCTGTTTACTGTGATTTTTTATTGTTCCAGTTGTGAGGATTTTTGTTTTCTTTACGTTGAAGTGTAATCCATACTGAAGGCTGAAGTCTTTGATCCTCACAGCAAGTGCTTCAAGTCGTCTTCACTTTCAGTAAGCAAGGTTGTGTCATCTGCATGTCTAGGCTGTTAATGAGTCTTCCTCTAATCCTGATGCCCCTTCTTCTTCATATAATACAGCTTCGTGGACTGTTTGGATTATACGTTTTTTTAAAGACACTGAGTTTTTGGTAATTTACTACGGCAGCCCTAGAAAATGAATACAGAGCCCTTCACCAAGAACAAGTCAAGTTAGCACCAAAAATGCTCCTGTAAGGGTAGCCACGTAACATGAGACATGGCAGTTTTAAAAAGTATGAAGTAAAACTCTCAGCTTTGACAGACAAAGGGCTCCTCTAAGACTAAGTTCATTGCTGTTGAGTCGATTCTATCTCATAGTGACCCTAAAGGACAGAGTAGAATTGACCCATAGGGTTTCCAAGGAGTGGCTGGTAGATTTGAACTGCTTGAATAAGTATTGTGAAAAAATACAACCCTGACACACAACTTTTCTGAGCTTAGTATTAAAACAAAACAAAAAAAGTCGCTATCGAGTGGATTCTGACTCATAGGGACCCTATAGGACAGAGTAGAGCCTCCCCACAGGGTTTCCAAGGAGCGACTGGTAGATTCAAACTGCAGACCTTTTGGTAGCACCCAAATGCATAATCATCGCACCACCAGTGGCTTTCAAATCAGCTATAGGCTAATGATCTCCAAATTCTTAGAACCCGGAAAACTACTCTACCTCAGAGTGGTATCCACAGCTGGGAACTGTTCTTCACACTTGGATGACCTCAGACATCCAAATCTAACATGTCCAGAAAAAATCTTTTGGTCATTTTCTCAAGTTTGTTCCTCCATGGTTTTCCACATGGTAGAGAATGGCTCTGGTGACCATGCGCTCATGGTAGCCTGAATTCTAGAAGTCACCTTTGATTCTACATTCCCCTCATCCCATACATCTGATCCACCAGCAATTCTTGGCAGCTCAAGCTCCAAAGTACACCTCAAGCCTGCTCCCACCTGCACTACCACCATCACTCCTCATCCTGACCACTGCAGAAGCATCCTGACCGGTCCTCTGTATTTGCTGTCTTCAAGTTATCCTGGGCTACAGTTAATTCCTGGGACACATTCTTTCTCAAGACCATTGAACAATAGAAGGAGAAGGGCATTTAGTTGTACGCTACCTCCTCCGCTTGAGCTGCATGTCCCTCAGAAATCACTTTTCACTGTCCACTCTATAATGTCTCTATTCCAATTTCCTGTCTTTGGCCGCACTGCTTTGATAGCGTGCATGCATGTGTGCTTCAGCGGTCATGTAGACAGATGCTTGGAGGAATTTTCTTAGGACAATCATGGTTGTGTGCCATCAAGAGATTCTGACTCATATCAACCCTGTATGACAACTTAGAACTGCCTCACAAGGTTTCCTAGGTTGCAGTCTTTATGGCGCAGCCCTGGTGGCACTGTGGTTAAGAGCTCGGCTGCTTACCAAAGGGTGGACAGTTCGAATCCACCAGTTGCTTCTTGGCAGAAAAACATGGCAGTCTGCTTCTGTAAAGACTTATAGTCTTAGAAACCCTGTGGGGCAGTTCTGCTCTGCCCTATAGGGTCACTATGAGTCGCAATTGATTCAACAGCAACTGGTTTGGATTTTGTTTGGTTAGAATCTTTATGGGAGCCCATCTCCAGATCTTTTCAACCCCTGAGCTGGTGGGTTCCAATGGCCCACCTTTCAGTTAGCCAAGCACTTAACCGTTGCACCTCCAACACTTAACTCTGCAAGCCAGAGGGCCCTCTCCTGACGTCTCCCGTCTCCTCACCCCAGGCACCTTGGCGTTGTCTTGCTTCTAGACCCCACCCTCCCCTCTGGAGGCCCAACCCCCCCACGCCCGCCCCACACCCGGGCCGCTGGGGGGGGCCGGCAGCCATGTTCCTCTCCCTCCAGCCAGTTACTCCCGGAAGCGCTGGGACGGGTGGTGAGGGGCCCGGGACGGATGGCGCGCCTTAGAGAGGGTGGTGTTCGTGCTGCTTTCCCTGCTGTGTTTTCTGAAAGTTATGAAACTCCGGCAGCTGGGTGGAGGGACCCGCTCCCAGACTGAACAAGCCCGGCCCCTCGAAGGTGTGGAGGGAAGGCGCCGGGAGGGCAGGTCCCAGTCCCAGCACCCCGTGGGCTCCAGAGGTTGGAGAGTCCGGACGTTGGGTTAGCAGCTTGCATCGCCCCCTCCGGCATACCCCGTCCTGAGTGATCCCCAGGGGCGGAGGCGGCGCGGGGCCGGGCGGACGCAGCCACTCTAGGGGCTGCGAGAGGGAGCCTCTGGCCCGGGAGACGCAGCTGGTCCCCGAAATTTGCATCCCCATGGATTTGCGGTTGGGGGGGGTCCAGCCGCGGGATCCAGCTGCGGAGTGCCCTCGGGCCTGGGGGCTTGGAGGGCTTGGGGAGAAAGGCCGTGTCCAGGGCTGTGCCAAGGTCCCTACTCTGCCCGGGGCGGGTTTGCGGGCCAAGCTGGGGGATGGGCACCTGCCCCCCCCGCCCCCCACCTGCTCCCTGTGCCAGGGGAAACCAAGGCCCAGAGTTCGCTCGGGGGGTGAGATTCCAAACTGAGGGTGTGGCACTCGCCCCCATTCGTCGTCCCACCCCCACCAGACTCCGTAGGGTGCCAGGGACAGGGGAGAGAGGGATCCCCCGCCCAAGGCCCTGCTGCCCCTTACTGTTTTGGGCACTGTGCCTGGGAGGCTGAGGCACCCCGCGCCCACGCCCGGCTGGTCTACTCTCGGGGCTGGGGCGTCGGCGCGGCCCCACTGGGAAAGGAAGGGGTCCTGGGAATCTGTGGAGCAGCACAGGGATCCTACTCCTTGTGGAAGCAAGGATTCAGTCTGTTAACAGTGTGCATGCCGGGTCCTGCTCCCCCTCTGGGTGGCGGGGGTGGGGGTAGCAGGAAGGGGTCCTGAGCAACCAGGTCGTTTGTTAACTTAAACGTTTGTGTGGCACTGTGTACCGGTCGCTGTGGACGCAGTCTCTGGTGCTGAGGGAATTT
This sequence comes from Loxodonta africana, assembly GCF_030014295.1. NCBI lineage: Eukaryota > Metazoa > Chordata > Mammalia > Proboscidea > Elephantidae > Loxodonta > Loxodonta africana. Next base: position 521,012 of record NW_026974840.1, read on the forward strand.
GAGGGTTCCTCACACTGGCAGGATTTGGAGCCTCTACCCTGGTGGCAGTAGGTTTAGTGGGTTACCCTGGTGGCGTAGTGGTTACGTGCTAAGGCTGCTAGCCAAAAGGTTGGCAGTTTGAATCCACCAGGCGCTCCTTGGAAACTGTGGGGCAGTTCTACTCTGTCCTATAGCGTCGCTATAAGTCAGAATTGACTCGATGGCAACGGGTGTGTTTTGTTTTTTTTTTAGGTTGGAGATTAGGTGTCTCTCGGGCTGACATTTGAAGGTCTGGAGCTGACGGTTTATGAGGGTTTCTAAGGGTTTTAAGCGCTCCGGCCATGGGCACCAACCCGATCTTCCAGCACCTGCGGACGGACCGCCCCCCCCCCGGGGGGATTGGCTGCTCTGGGATCCCGAGCCCAGAGGGCGGTGAGAAGCTGACAAACGTGAGTGATGCCCTGCAGGCTCCAGTCGGCGGGGCAGCCCTGCTCACATGGTCTCAATACGGGCAATCGGGCAGTCGGCTTCGTGCCTGGGGGTGGTTTCCGAATGTTCCCTCGTGTCCCCCCACCCCATGCGGGGCGACAACTCTCCCCTGGGCGGGGACCTAGTAGAGGCCTGCAGGGCATCAGGGTATGGAGGGGCAGAGCTTGGACGGGGAGGGCGCGGCCCTGCAGGTTCCTCTACGTGACCACGGCAGTGGGGTGCGGGTCATGAAGGCTGGGCCTGGTAGAGGACCCACTAAGTCGCGCAGAAGGAGTGGGTTAGGATAATCATAGCATTAATGGGAGTGTTGAGAGAGCGCCCTGGGGTCTTGGGTCCCTCAGGAAGAAAAGCTTCTGCTGTCACCACTGCAGCGGTACCCAGGTCGTCCTGGCTTAGGTGCAGGAGGTTCCCATGCTCGGAGGACCTGGTGGGCAGAACAGAACCGGCGGTGCGCGCGCCCTCTCACGGCCTTGCGCCGAATCGCTGAAGTTCAGTGTCAGGCGATTCTAAGCCATGGTTTTGGAACTCAATAGTGAAGCAGAGCAAAGAAGTGATGCAGTGCCTTGATGGGACCAGTGGAGACAACAAGAAGCAAAGCACAGCTCAAACTTCAAAATTCCACTGAGTGTTAGTAGGATTTGGAGGGAGAAAACAGACGGAGAGTTGAGAGGCCCAGAGATGCAGAAGGGTTAGAGGATTAGGGTTAGGGTTAGGGGTTAGGGTTTGGTGTTAGGGGTCCAGGTTTGGGGGTTAGAGGTTTGGGAGTTAGGTTGAGGGGTATAGGTTTTAGGTGGTTGGGGGTTGGGGTTAGGGCTGGGGTTACTAGGCTCGGGCACAAGTGGTTTAGGGTTAGGGTTAGGGTTAGAGTGAGGCTGAGGTTCATTCCCCAGTCTTGTGTACCGTCTCTTCCTTCACCAGAGTTACCACATATCTGTTGTTTGGTCGGAAACTCTGGTGGTGTAGTGGTTAAGAGCCACCGGTGCTAACCAAAGGTCTGCAGTTCGAATCCACCAGGCACTCCTTGGAAACTCTATGGGGCAGTTCTAATCTGTCCTATAGGGTCTCTATGAGCTGGAATCGACTCGACGGCAGTGGGTTTGGTTTTTTTGGTTATTGTTTACTTAGCTTTTCTCTGCCCACTCTTCGTCTCCCTGGTGAACATCAAGGATTGTTTCTGTGCGTAAATGTTTTCATGAGTTTTTATGATAGTGGTCTCTTACTGTATATGTCGTTTTGTGATTGACTTAGTCAGTGTGCTGCGCCCCAGATTCATCCATGGTGTGAGATGTTTCGGAGATTCATCATTGGTCTTTATTGTCGTGTAGTGTTCCACTGTGTGTATGTACCGTAGTTTGTTTATCCATTCCTCTGTGGACGAGCACTTAGGTTGTTTCCATCTTTTTGCTACTGTGAATAATGTTGCAGTGAACACGGGTGTGCATATGTCTATTCCTGTGACTGCTCATGGAAACCCTGGTGGCTAGTGGTTAAGTGCTACGGCTGCTAACAAAAAGGGTTAGGGTTTGGGGTTAGGGATGTTAGGGTTAGGGTTGTTAGAGTTAGGGTCCTCAGGGTTTGGGGTTAGAGTTTAGGGTTAGGGTTTTTTGTTTGGGGTTAGGTGTAAGGGTTAGGTCTAGGGTTTGAGGTTAGAGTTTGGAGTTACAGGTTAGGTGTTAGGGGTTGCAGTTTGGGGTTTAGGGTTTTGGGGTTTAGTCGTTAGGGTTTGGGTTAGGTTTTAGGGGTTAGGGTTTAGGTTTAGGGTTGGGGTTGGTGTTGGGTTTGTTTGGGATATGTGGTTTGGGGTTAGAGGGTGGGTGTTAGAGGGTGGGTGTTAGAGGGTTGGGGTCTAGAGGGTTGGGGGTTAGAGATTGAGGGAGTTAGAGGGTGAGGGGTCAGAGGGTGAGGGGGTTAGAGGTTGAGAAGATTATAGAGTGAGGGAGTGAGAAAGTGAGGGTGTGAGGGGGTGAAGGTTAGGGTTTAGGGTTAGAGGGTTTAGGCTTAGGGTTCAGAGGCTTGGGGTTAGGGGGTTAGGGTTTCAGGGTTCCGAGGTTGGGGTTGGTGTTGTGGTTAGGGTTAGAGAGTTAGGGTTAGAGGTTTAGGGTTAGAGGTTTAGGTTTAGAGGATTAGGGGTATGGTTTAGAGGTTTAGGGTTAGGGGTTAGGGCTAGGGCTTAGGGGTTCAGGTTTAGGGGTTTGGGATGGGTTTCGGGTAAAGTTTTAGGGTTTAGGATTAGAGGGTTAGGCTTAGGGCTTAGAGTTTAGGGTTTTAGGACTTAGAGTTTAGGGCTTAGGGCTTAGAGCCTAGGGTTTAGGGCCTAAGGTTTAAGGCTTAGAGCGAGCGTTAAGGCTGGGGGCTGGGGTTAGGGTTTAGGGTATTAGGGTTAGAGGGTTAGATGGTTTAGCGTTTAAGTTTAGGGTTTACGAGGTAGGGGTTTGGGGTTAAGGGTGTTAGTGTTTAGGGTTTTGGTGTTTAGGGTGTTAGGGTTAAATGTGTTAGGGCTAAGCGTGTTAGGGTTTTGCGTGTTAGGGTTTTAAGTGTTATGGTGTAGGGTTTAGAGTTAAGTGATAGGGTTAGGCTTAGGCTCATTCTTAGGTTTAGGGCTAGGGATTTGAGGTCTAAGGTTTGGGGTTGGGTTTGGAGGTTAGGGTTAGGATTAGGGCTAGGGCTAGAGTGTTAGGGTTAGAGGTTAGAGTTAGAGGGTTAGGGTTTCGGATTAGGGTTTCATGTTAGCGTTAGAGGGTTAGGGTTCGAGGGTTAGGGTTAGGGTGGTTAGGGGTTAGGGTTAGGTGTTAGGGTTTAGGGTTTACGGTTAGGTTTAGAGTTTGGGCTTTGAGATTTGAGGTTTGGGTTTAGGGTTTGAGGCTTAGAGTATAGGGTTTAGTGTGTAGGGTTTTGGTGTGTAGTGTTTTGGGGTGTAGGTGTTTAGGTTGTAGGGTTTAGGGTATAGGGCTTAGGGTTTGGGTTGAGGTTAGAGTTTAGGGCCTTGGGGGTTAGGACCTAAGGGCTTAGGGTCTTAGGGGCTTTGGGGCTCAGGGCTTAGGGGCTAGAGTTAGAGGGCTAAGGCCAGAGGGCCAGAAGGCCAGAGGGCCAGGGTTATGGTTTGATTCCTGGCTGGCAATTTTTTTCCTTCAATATTTTGTATAAGTCATCCCTTTGCCTTCTTGCCTGCATGATTTCTGCTGAGTAGACCAAGTTTATTATTATTTACTCTCCTTTGTTGGTGACTTCCTTTATCCCTAGCCTCTCTTAAAATTCTCTTTATATTTGATTTTGGGAAGTTTGATTATTATGTCTCTCGGTCACTTTCTTTTGAGATCACCCTGTGTGGAATTCGATGAGCATCTTTCATGATATCATGGAAGTTTTCTGCCAACAAATCTTCAACAGTTCCCTTTGTATTTTCTGTTAGCCCTCCCTGTTCTGGTACTGAAATCACTCATAGTTATTTCTCTTGATAAAGTCCCACATGATTCTTTGGATTTCTTCATTTAAAATTCTTTTATCTGCTGTCTCTTCCAATATATTAGTCCCAAGAGTTTGATCTTCAATCTCAGTACTTCTGCCTTCCAGTTCTTCAATTGTGCTCTTCTTACTTTCTATTGAGTTTTCTAACTCTGTAATTTTATTGTTAATCTTCTGAATTTCTGATTGCAGTCTCTCTATGGTTTCTTGCAGCTTATTAAATTTTTAATTATGTTCTTGAGTAACCTTTTTAATTTCTTCAGCTGTTTTATCTTTGTGGTCCTTGGCTTGATCTGCATTTTGCCTCGTTGGAGAAATCCTTGGGCCCTTCACTGGCTCACCATTCAGCTCCACGACATCCACTCCTGGCCCTGGCCTTTGGCCGGTGCCCCACTGAACTTGTGCTCCGGAGCCATGTTTCTCCACCCATCACTATCATTCTGCCACCAGGGGATATGTGAGTGTGGGAGTCACCATCTATCACTGGCAGCAGCGTCACAAGTCACTAGACTTCCAGGTACCCACAGACCTAGGCTGCCTTCTGCCTCAGGCAAGGTCCCGAATCCTTTGTCCCAGATGCTGACACCTGGCCACTGGCGGACATTTATTTTGATCAACACAGAGGTCTGAGTGAGGGTCAGCAGGCCAGGTAGGTGAAGTGAAGGCCAGGTGGGCGGAACTAAGGCTTCTTTGCCATCACCATGGACAGTCCCCCCACCGGAAGAGTGGGCGGAGCTTACGATGGGCCTGGTGACAAGACTCAGCCAGTGGCAGAGATCCAGCCCACCAGGCAGATGACACAGGGCCCTCCATTGTGACCTAGGACACCTAGTGGCCACAGGATTTGAGCACACCCTGGGAAAGGCTACGCAGGCACAAGGGAGCCCCTGGTGCGGACTGCTTCAGGGCATTGGCAGAGCAGGCCAGGGTCCAATTTTCCCACTTTCCTCAGGATAACAGTACGCAAGACATCCCCACTCAGCATATCTTGCCTCTCTCTCTGTATGTGTTCATTCTCTGAAATCTCTTCCTTCTCTCCCCGAGTCACTTCACAGCTTGGAGTGCCTGACAGAGTGCCTAGAGACGAAAGAGCAAAGGGGGAAGGCCTCTGGCTCTACTGGTTGCCCATGGGCAGAGAAGATCTGCTAGTCTATCTGGAAGGTCTAGAGAGTAGTGATTGATTGGGGAGCTACATCACGGGTGGACCCTGGCCGGGTGAATGTTGTTGACATGTGGAAGCCTCTCCGGAGACTACTAATTCCGCTGATGACATTGTATGCAAATACCCGGGTGAGTGCCATGGGCAGAAAATATTGACACATACCTGCCAGAGGCCTATCCTGGGTCTGAAGAGTCCACCCTGGTCTCCAGGGTCTCATCATCTCAGCACACACTTTGCCTGCACACATGGAATCCGCCTCTCTCCATGAATGCCTTCTCCTGCTAGGAAACACAGGATGGCACTCAGCCAAGGGAGAGAACAGGCAAAGTCAACTGAAGCCCCATTTTCAACATTTTGCTTCTGCTGGGCCACAGCCCCCGGTGGCACACTGCATGCACGTCACTTCTCCAAAGACAAGGCCGAAATCTGGACAACCAGGGCCCCAGCAGTCCAGAGTCTAGGGATGGCGGCACACTCTGTGGACGGTGGCACCTCTTTGCCACGTACAGGAGGGAGGCCTGGGCCCTAGACTGGCTCCGCTAGAGCTCCACGACCTCAGCTATTTTCCCTGACCTTTGGCCCCTGCCCTCATGAGTGTGTGATCTCTAGTTACACTTCTCCTCTGACCACTCTGAATCTGTCAACTGCAGATACCTGAGCGTGGACATCAACATCTGTTGCTGGCTCCAGTGTCACAGGTCACTAGGTGTCTAGGCTCAGGCTGACCTTGGCTGTCTTCTGCCCAGGCAAGGAGCCTAATCCTTCAAAGGCAATAAGGACACCTGGTCAGTGGCCGACATCCTTTCTTTCATGCACAGAGCGGTCCAGATGAGGGTAAAGAGGCCAGGTAGGCCAGGTGAAGGCTGAGTGCGGGGCCTAAGGCTTCTTTCCCAATCACCATGGAGACAGCCACCGGAAGGCTGGCCGGAAGTTCTGACAGGGACGGGTCACAAACACTGAGCCAATAGGAGAAGTCCAGCCTAACCGGCCAGTTCCGCAGAGCCCTCCATTGTATGCATGGACACACAATGGCCCCTTGTGTCTTTGGCCACAAAATCGAGGGCACCCAGGGAATAACTTCACAGTAGGCAACCCCTGATGTGGACACTTTCGACACACTGGGACAGCAGGCAGGTACCTCTTTTCCACTTACGCTAGGATATCAGTAGGCAAGGCGCCCTTCCTCAGCATCTATGGCCCCTATCTGGATGTGTTCATTCAGAGAAATCCCTTCATTCTACCCGAGACACATCACAAGTATGGGGGGTCTGAGAGAGAGCCTGGAGATGAAACGGGGGAGGCTTCTGGCTGGACCGCTTCCCCGTGGGTAGACAATAGCAGGTAGTCTCTCTGGAAGGTCTCAGCTTCTGTTGATTGACATGGGCGATACAGTAGGGGCGGACCCTGGCCAGGTGGAGCTTGTGGGCAGATGAAACCTCTCCGGGGACGAATAATTCCGCTGCTGCTTTGTTTGGTGAAAACCTCCCCCCGCCAACTCGGATGGGCAGAGAACATTGCCCCACACCTGCCAGGGGCCTTTCCTGGGACTAAAGATCCCAACCTGGTCTCAACGTTGTCACCCTCTCAGCACACACCTTTCCTGCACACATAATCCTGCCTTTCTCCGTCAGTGCCTTATCCTACTAGGAAAAAAGCATGCCGCTCAAAAAGGCCGATGCCAGGGAAATTGAGGAGACACTGCCATTTTCCACATTTTTGCTGTCTACATGTCCCGGCCTCCAGTGCAAGGCTGCGTATGTGGCTGGGCTGCGAAGGCAAGGCCGAAATCCTGGCATCCTGGGCCCCAGCAGTCCAATGGTTTATGGACGTGGGGACACGGATGACCTGTTTTCCACATATAGGAGAAATCCTTGGACCCTTCACTGGCTCTCCATTCAGCTCCACGACATCCACTCCTGGCCCTGGCCTTTGGCCGGTGCCCTACTGAACGTGTGCTCCTGAGCAATGTTTCTCCACCCATCACTAGCATTCTGCCACCAGGGGATATGTGAGTGTGGGAGTCACCATCTATCACTGGCAGCAGCGTCACAAGTCACTAGACTTCCAGGTACCCACAGACCTAGGCTGCCTTCTGCCTCAGGCAAGGTCCCGAATCCTTTGTCCCAGATGCTGACACCTGGCCACTGGCGGACATTTATTTTGATCAACACAGAGGTCTGAGTGAGGGTCAGCAGGCCAGGTAGGTGAAGTGAAGGCCAGGTGGGCGGAACTAAGGCTTCTTTGCCATCACCATGGAGACAGTCCCCCCACCGGAAGAGTGGGCGGAGCTTACGATGGGCCTGGTGACAAGACTCAGCCAGTGGCAGAGATCCAGCCCACCAGGCAGATGACACAGGGCCCTCCATTGTGACCTAGGACACCTAGTGGCCACAGGATTTGAGCACACCCTGGGAAAGGCTACGCAGGCACAAGGGAGCCCCTGGTGCGGACTGCTTCAGGGCATTGGCAGAGCAGACCAGGTACCTCTTTCCCACTTTCCTGAGGATATCAGTACGCAAGGCATCCCCACTCAGCATCTCTTGTCTCTCTCTGGATGTGTTCATTCTCTGAAATCTCTTCCTTCTCCCCCCCAGGCACTTCACAGCTTGGAGTGCCTGACAGAGTGCCTAGAGACGAAAGAGCAAAGGGGGAAGGCCTCTGGCTCTACTGATTGCCCATGGGAAGAGAAGATCTGCTAGTCTATCTGGAAGGTCTAGAGAGTAGTGATTGATTGGGGAGCTACATCACGGGTGGACCCTGGCCGGGTGAATGTTGTTGACATGTGGCAGCCTCTCCGGAGACTACTAATTCCGCTGATAACATTGTATGCAAATACCTGGGTGAGTGCCATGGGCAGAAAACATTGACACATACCTGCCAGAGGCCTATCCTGGGTCTGAAGAGTGCACACTGGTCTCCAGCGACTCATCATCTCAGCACACACTTTGCCTGCACACATGGAATCCGCCTCTCTCCACGAATGCCTTCTCCTGCTAGGAAACACAGGATGTCACTCAGCCAAAGGAGAGCACAGGCAAAGTCAACTGAAGCCCGCGTTTTCAAGATTTTGCCCTCTGCTGGGCCACAGCCCCAGGTGCCACACTGCATGCGCGTCACTTCTCCAAAGACAAGGCCGAAATCTGGACAACCAGGGCCCCAGCAGTCCAGAGTCTGCAGATGGCAGCATATGGATCGCCTCTTTGCCACGTACAGGAGAGAGGCCTGTGCCCTAGACTGGCTCCGCTAGAGCTCCACGACCTCACCTATTTTCCCTGACCTTTGGCCCGTGCCCTCGTGACTGTGTGATCTCTAGTTACACTTCTCCTCCGACCACTCTGAATCCGCCACCTGCGGATACCTGAGCATGGAAATTAACATCTGTCACTGGCTGCAGTGTCACAGGTCACTAGGTGTCTAGGCTCAGGCTGACCTTGGCTGTCTTCTGCCCAGGCAACTAGCCTAAGCCTTCAAAGGAAATGAGGAGACGTGGTCACTGGCCGACATCCTTTAACCAACACTGAGTCCCTGGTCAGCATCCTGGAGTCCTGGCAAGAAGAGCCAGGCACCTCCAGGAGCATCTGGAGGAGGAGACAGGGGCTGAAGAAGCTACCACACCTACTGGTGCTGCTACACATGTGGGTGACCTGGCTGCAGAGGTTGCAGACATGGCTTCAAGGTCAATGGAGAAAGCACCTGAAGACGTGCTAGGACTCTTAGACTGAGAGAAGCAGGATGTCTGGACTGCAAAATATTCACCCTTCAGGGAAGAATTTTATTCAGGCTTCTTAAACCCACCTCACCTGGAAGATCCATCCTCTTTTAGCCTTGTGCCCCTTCCACGCCCCCTCTAGTACAAAGAGAGATGCAGCCCTACAGCACCAGGGTGGAAGAAGCCCCAGGATAGCTGTCCGAAGACATGAGGTCCACTCAAAAGCTTCCCCCGCCAAGGAGAGAAGAGGACAAGACTCATCTGCAGATGAGGTCTCAGGGCCCTGAGAATGAGCATAATGTTTGTAAGGAAAGAGAAATAGAATTTCAGTGGGACATGGAAGTCTGAGAAAGAGCTTCTGCAAAGATAGCTCTAAGGGAGGTGTGATTGTGAAGGTGGGCTGGGCACTGAGTTCTCTGTAGTACAAGGTACCAGAGAGAAGCCAGACTCTGGGGGGAACCTGCCTGCCGGTGAGCAGTGGGCATAAAACCCTAAACCAATGAGAATCGAATCCTTTCCCAGCAGCTTCTGCACAGATCAGTGATGTTTGCTTGGTCTTTCTCTTTTCTGTGGTCTAACCTGATCTGTTCTGAGATCAGAGAGTTGGAATAGAAAAGCCTAACTGAAATGAAATGAGCAAAGAGAAGACAAGGCCTCCTAAATATGGTGAAGACAGAACACAGATAACCAAAGGTGAGGATGGGAAGAAAGAGATTGAGTTCCAAGTCCCATCCACAGTATCCCAGGGCCTGGGAATCCCTAGAAGTGCCAGAGGTGTGTACTCCCTGGGAGATGTGACCCCAAGTGTCAGAGGAAGCCCTACGGAGCAAGGAAGGGAGGGCAGGGCCTCTAGGATGGGCACTTCCATACAGGCTGCCCATGTGAATTTCTCAGAGTGACCGTGACAGATTTTGAGAGGGACAGTTTGAGGCAAAGGAAAGTAAGTTTTCTGAAGAGGGGTGAATTCCACAGTCTCCTGATAATGAAACAGAAATCCCGTCCTGCTCAGAGGTACTGAGTAGGAGGGATTGTGAATTCCCATCCTGCACAGAGTTTGGCTGGGAAGTTCGACTGTCTAAAGACAATGTGGCCAAAGTCTTCTTTATCTTTCAAAGATATATCTTTAACTTCCTGCAAATTCAATCCTGGAAAAAAGCCTAGAATATACAAGTGTGGGTTTTTCAGGAGAGCAACAAGGGGAGAAGGTGATAGTGGCATATCAGAGAAGGAGAACAATAGTCTAAGGGTCCCTGTGTTACTTAATGAATCACACACGGTGTCCAGCATTCTTCCTTACCTGTAGACATGTAAATGCAGTAGATGTTTTAGCAATAACTGAATTAATCCTCACAGAATTCTTTTTGGCCATTTCCAGGCATAGAGACCAGAAGAAGTCATTAGTTCCAAGAGCAAGCAATAATTCGCTGGTCTGAATTTTGTTCAATTTCTTTGTTTGCCCTTCACAGATGGATAAAAGTCTCTGAATCTGGCATTGAAGACAGTGTTTTCTCTATTGTTATGGATTGAATAGTGTCCCCCAAAATGTGTGCCAACCTGGCCAGACCATGATTCCCAGTATTGTGTGGTTGTCCTGCATTTTGTGATCTGATGTGATTACTTATGTGTTGTAAATTCTAACCTCTGTGACGTTAATGAGGCGGAATTAGAGGCAGTTATGTTAATGAGGGAGGACACAATCTACAGGATAAGGGTGAGTCTTGAGTCAGTCTCTTTTGAGATACAAAGAGAAAAGTGAGCAGAAATGAGAGGGACCTCATACCATCAAGGAAGAAGTGCCTGGAGTGGAGCACGTCTTTTTGACCCAGCGTCCACGCGCTGAGAATTTCCTAGGCCAGGGGAAGATGGATGACAAGGACTTTCCCCCAGAGCCACAAAGAGAGAAAGCTTTCTCCTAGAGCTGGTGCCCTGACTTCAAACTTCTTGCTTCTTAAACTGTGAGAGAATAAGTTTCTGTTTGTTAAAGCCATCCACTTGTGGAATCTCTGCTATAGCCACACTAGATAATTAAAAAACACATATATAAAATAGTCAAAAAAAAAAAAAGTTTCAAATACACACACATACACGTATGATGTTATTAAACTTTAAAAGGTTTTACATTCTTATAACACATTTAACAACAGAGATTTGTATACAGAAGTTATAATAAGAGCCATCCCCACATAAGTATATTGTACCTGCTCCCCCAAAGTGTCCAGTGTCCAAAGATACATATGTACCCTTTTACACACTTCTTTTTGCCGGGACACATGTAAGTACATTCATTTGTCTGTTTTATGGAAATTAGGTCACATTCTACCCATGTTTTTCTCTGAATCACTCTTCACTTGACAATTTTTCATGGTTCCTCTAAATCAGCAGACATGGAAGAAGCACTCTTTTTGGTTCTTCTTATTTTTAACTCCCACCACTCTTCTGTCAGTTTGTTGTACTGTGGTGGCTTGCATGTTGCTGTGATGTTGGAAGCTATGCCACCGGTATTTCAAATACCACCAGGTTCCCCCATGGTAGACAGGTTTGAGTGGAGCTCTGGATTTAGACAGACTAGGAAAAAGGACCTAGTGATCTATTTCTAAAAACAACTGGCCAGTGAAATCTTACAAATAGTACTGGAACACTGTCTGATTCAATGACAGAGGATAACCCCTTAGGTTGGAAGGCACTCAAAATACGAGTGGCGAAGAGCTACCTCCTCAAAGTAGATCCCACTTTAATGACGTTTCCTGATGGGGCACAACTCATAATGAGAAGAAACTGATGCAAATATCCTTTAATAATCAGAATGTGGAATGAAGGAAGTATGAATCTAGGGAAATTGGACGTCATCAAAAATGAAATGGAATGCATAAAGGTCAGTAATCCAAGGCATTAGTGAGCTGAAATAGCTTGGTTTTGGACATTTTAAACTAGACAATGATATGTTCTACTATGCCAGGATTCAGATACTGAAGAGAACGGCATCATATTCATCGATAAAAAGAACATTTCAAGATCTTTTCTGAAGTACAACACTACGAGCAATAGGATAATATCCACAGGCCTACCAGGAAGACCAGTTAATAAGACTATTATTCAAATTTACACACAAATCATGAATGTGAAAGATGAAGAAGTTGAAGGTTTTTACCAAGTTCCGCAGTTTGAAACTGATCAAACGTGATGCATTCATCAATCAAGATGTACTGATAATTGCGAAGTTGAAAACAAAGCAGACAAATCAGCAGTTGGAAAATAAGGTATTGATGATAGAAATGACACTGAAGCTTACATGACAGAATTTGGCAAGACCAATGACTTATTCATTGCACATACCTTTCATCAGGAACATAAATGGTGACTATACTCGTGAGCTATTCCAGGCAGAATAGATAGGAATCAAATTTGTGGAAGGTGATGATGGAGAAGGTCAATATCATGAGTCAGAATCAGGCCAGGGGCTGACTGCAGAACAGATGATCAGTTGCTCATATTCACGTTCAAGTTGAAGCTGAAGAAAATTAAAACAAGTCCATGAGTCAAAGTATGCCCTTGAGTATATCAAACCTGAATTTAGAGACCATCTCAAGAATAGATTTGATGCACTGCACACTAATGATCGAAGACCAGATTAGTTGTGGGATGATAGCAAGGACATCATATATGAAAAAAACAAAAAGTCATTAGAAAGACAGGAAAGAAAGCAAAGACCAAAGAGGATGTCACAAGAGACTCTGAATCTTGCTCTTGAATGCACAGTAGCTAAAGAGAATGGAAGGAAAAATAAAGTAAAAGAGCTCAATAGAATACCTGAAAGGGAAGCTGGAGAAGACAAAGTATGATAATAATAATGTGAACAGATCTGGAGTTAGAAAACCAAAAGGGAAGAAAACACCTGGCATTTCTCAAGCTGAAAGAACTGAAGGAAATATTCAAGCCTCTAGGTGCAATACTGAAGGATTCTATGGGCAAAATATCGAACAACACAGGAAACATCAAAAGAAGATGGAAGGAATACACAGACTCAATACACCAAAAAGAATTGGTCGACGTTCAACCATATCAGGAGGTAGCATTGGATCAAGAGCTGATGGTACTGAAGGAAGAACTCCAAGCTGCACTGAAGGCATTGGCAAAAAACACGGCTCCAGGAACTGATGGAGTACCAAATGAGATGTTTCAACACATGGACGCAGTGCTGGAGGCGCTCACTTGACTATTCCAATATATTTGGAAGACAGCTACCTGACCAAATGACTGAAAGAGATCTATATGTGTACTCATTCCAAAGAGAGGTGGTCCAACGCAATGCGGAAATTATCGAGCAATGTCATTAACATCACACGCAAGAAAAATTTTGCTGAATATAATTTAAAAACAGTTGCAGCAGTACACAGACAGGGAACTACCAAAAATTCAAGCTGGATTCAGAGGAAGACGTGAAACATGGGATATCATTTCTGATGTCTGATGGATCTTGGCTGAAAGTAGAGAATATCAGTAAGATGTTTACCTATTTTTGTTTCCTATTTTTTTTATACAAGCACACTCAACTGTGTGGCTCATGACAAATTATGGATAGCTTAGCAAAGAATGGGAATTCCAGAACACTTAACTGTATTCATGCGGAACATCTACGTAGACCAAGAGGCAGTCATTTGAGTAGGGCAAGGAGATACTGTGTGGTTTAAAATCAGAAAGTTATGTGTCATGGTGGTATCTTTCACCATACTTACTCAATCTGTATGCTGAGCAAACATTCTCAGAAGCTGGTCTCGAAGAAGAAGAACATGGCATTAGTTTTGGAGAAAGATTCACTAACAACCTATGATATGCAGCTGATATGACCCTGCTTGCTGAAAGTAAAGAGGACTTGAAGCAGTTACTGATGAAGAGCAACCACTACAGCCTTCAGTATGGATTACACCTCAACATAAAGAAAACAAAAATTCTCACAACTGGACCAGTAAGCAACACCATGATAAACAGAGAAAATACTGAAGTCATCAAGCATTTCATTTAACTTGAATCCATAATCAATGCCCACAGAAGCAGCAGTCAAGAATTCAAACAATGTATTGCATTGGGCAAATCTGTTGCAAAAGACCTCCTTAAAGTGTTGAGAAAGAAAGATGTCACTTTGAGGACTAAGGTGTGCCTGAGCAAAGCCATGATATTTTCTATCACCTCACATGCTTGAGCAAGTTAGACAATGAATACGGAAAACCGAAGAACTGATTCATTTAAAATATGGTGTTGGCAAAGAATACTGAATATACCACGGACTGCCAGAAGAATAAACAAAACCATCTTGGAAGAAGTACACCAAGAATGCACCTTAGAAGCAAGGATGGCGAGACTTCGTCTCACGTGTCTTGGACATATTTTCAGGAAGGACCTGTCCCAGGAGAGGCTCATCATGCTTGGAAAAGCTGAGGGTCAGAAAAAAAGAGGAAGGCGCTCAACAACATGAACTGACACAATGGCTGCAAGAATGGGCTCAAACATAGCAAATGATTGTGAGGATGGTTCAGGATCAGGCAGTGTTTCATTCTGTTTTACACAGGATCGATGGCATCTAACAGCCACAACTAACATATGTATGCATATATATATGTATGTGTGTGTGCATGTGTGTGTGTGTATATATATATATATATATATATATATATATATATATATATATATATATATATATATACCCATTGCCATCGAGTCGGTTCCAACTCATAGTGACCCTACAGGACAAAGTAGAACTGCACCACAGAGTTCCCAAGGAGTGCCTGGTGGATTCGAACTGCTAACCTTTTGGTTAGCAGCTATAGGTATTAACCATTATGCGACTAGGGTTTCCATATATATATATTCTCTTCACTAGTTTTGCACCTCGAGAGATCCCAGGCTAAGACATTTGGTACCTACTGTGGTTCTAGAGGAAGCAAATCTTAAGGATGAGTTTTCTGAATTGATTCTCAAGTCTGGCTAGTCTTAAAGGCACTGATGACTGTCTCCAGTAGTAAACAGGCTATTGCTAATCCATGGTGGGAGGTGACAATAGAAATATGCAAAATACTACTACCACTGGATCAAATATTTGTGAGAGACAAGGCTCTGTCTGATTACATATTTGATACTTTTCTATAATTTTGTCAGAATAAGAATAATAAGGAAGCTGCTTGGTTGGTCCTGCTTTTGCTAGCCACACTGGTGAATGAAAGAAATGGACTCAAAGCTCAAGCACCACATACAAGATCTGAAAGATGCCACTTGTGCCCAGAAAGAAAACCATATTTCTTATAGTAACAAGGCTAATGCTGCCAAAAATAAACTCAGATTCTTATCATAAGAGTGACTGAATTAAAGCGCCAGTTGAATATCCAACCTCAAATGGTGTCTGAAGTTAGAGTGAGGGCACTGACTGGGAGGAAATGGGATCTTGAAACTCGGGATGAGGACATATGGGCAGACAGTCAGGAAGCGGGGGACAATGAACCTCCAATTTCTGTTGAATCGCTCTTCCTAACAGAACCAGACCTCTTACTCCCATCTGAAGAGATTCTCTAACTTTGCCAGCTAAGCCACCCTTCCCAGTAAAACAATTATCCCTTCCACCTCCATCTGATGAGATTGCCCCAGCTGTGCCTGAAGTGTCTTGTTTGTCTCCTGGGGTGGTGTCTGGGGCATTGCCTGGGGCATCACCTTAGGCAGATGCCTTATAAGACACGGCTGAACATCCCACTGCCACTGCCCATTTTTGCTTCTAGACCTATACCTAGGCTTCAGTCCCAACAAGCCCCAAAAGGTGAACTATAAAGTGTGACCCAGGAGAAGGTATGCTAAACTCCAAAAGAACTGCTTGATTTTTCTAATATATACATACAGAAACCTGGTGAATATGTGTGGGAATGGCTACTATGGGTGTGGGATAATGGTGCAAGCAACATAAAGGTGGATTAGTCTGAGTTTATTGATATAGACCCAGGAAGCATAGATTCTTCATTCAGTGTTTCAGCTTCAGAGGTTAGAAAAGGATCTCATAGTTTATTTGGTTGGTTTACTGAAGCATGGATTAAGTGCTGGCCTACAATAAACCAAGTGGAAATGGCAGATCTGCCATTGTATAATGTAGGAGAAGGTAACCAAAGGCTGAGGGAAATTGGCATGTTAGAATGGATTTATTAGGCTGGACCCACAGACCCACTCACGGACTGCCCAGAGGGCTCTCTTTTTACCATAGCGGTGAGGTACAAATTTGTGCAGCAAGCCCCAGCATTATTGAAGACTTCTGTGGTTGCTATTTTATGTCAGTAAGAGTCCACAGTGAGAACTGCCCTAACTGAATTAAGACACCTGACTACAATGCAGTTGACTGGACCCCATGGTGGTAGCAGCCAAGTGGTGGCACTCAATCAACAAAGACAAGGTGGGTGTGGTTACCATAACAGACAGTAGAGTCAAAGCAGTAATCAGAATAGTCTGCTCGCATGGATTTATGGCAGTGGCTACTTAGTCATAGTGTCCCTGGGAGTGAAAGAGCTGGGAAATGTACATCTCCTGGTACCTAGTGTCTTAGATATCTAGTGCTCCTGTAACAGAAATACCACAAACGGATGACTTTAACAAAGAAAATTATTCCCTCACAGTCCAGGAGGCTCTGTAAGTCCAAATTCAGGGTGCCAATTCCAGGGGAAGACTTTTTCTCTCTGTCACTCCTAGGGGAAAGTCTTTGTCACCAATCTTCCCCTGGACAAGAAGGTTCTCAGCACAGGGATCCTAGGTCCAAAGGATGCACTGCTCCTGACACTTCTTTCTTGGTGGTACTGAGGTCCCCCTGTCTCTCTGCTCTTTTCTCTTTTATATCTCAAAAGAGATTGACTTAAAACACAACTTAATCTTGTAGATTGAGCCCTGCCTCCTTAACATAACTGCTTCAAATCTTCGCTCATTAACATCATAGAGGTAGGATTTACAATACATTGGAAAATCACACCAGCTGACAAAATGGTGGATAATCGCACAATACTGGGAAGCATGGCCTAGTCAAGCTGATATATACATTTTGGGAAGACAGAGTTTAATCTGTAACACCTAGTATGCAGCTAGCGACCTGTTAATGCCTTTTTCTCCATACCTGTTTGGAAGTATCACCAGAAACAGTGTGCCTTCTCTCTGACCTAAGTATATAAGGACCAAATAATATAGAGGAATCTCTGTTACATTTTATCCATCTTACCGTTATTTGGCCTCATAGGCAGATCCAGTCACTTAATTGCACAGCAGAATGAAGAGATTAAAGTCCCAACATTCTTGCCAGTGGACCAGGAAGGTAGCTGCTCAGACATCAGAGAGCCTCACAGAGACAGAGACCAGGCGGCTCAAGAGAGGGATACCAAAAAGTTGTTTTTCATACCCCCTCCACTCCCACAGTTGCATATGCTTTGCTCTGACCCCAAGAAGTAGATCAATCCTTTGAGAACTGCATTATGGGTTAGAACACCAGCAAGGTCCCAGACTGAGTGACACTCCCATAGATTACATCCAAATATCACTGCAAAGTCTTCAAAATCTGAACTGACATCTGAGCCACAGCATCCAGAAGTTGGGAAAGAACCTGCAGCCTGAACATAACTGGGTCAAGTGATTCCTAAAACAAACAACATCAACATTTTCTGTAAGATTGAAGTAAGACACAGTCTTGGAATCATAGACAAAAACTTTAAAAAGCTACTTTAACCACGCTCAAAGAAGTAACAGGCACACCTTAGAAAAATAGAAAAATACATAGAAACCATTCACAAATGAACATTTTAGACAGGAAAAATAGAGATAAAAAATTCACTTGATCAGCGGAATGCTGTTGACAGACAAAAGGATCAATGAGACGAAAATAGTTCAATTGAAAATATCCAATCTGAAAGCAGAGAACAAATATTGAAAAAAAAATGAACAGAGCCTCAAAAAAATCCAAAAATATCTAACATTTATTTATTGGAATTCCATAAGGTGTAGAGAAAATATGTAGTGTAGAAAAAAGTATCTGAAGAAATACTGGCTCAACACTTTCCCAATTTGTTGAAAGACATAAACTTACAGATTCAAGAAGCTATGCAAACTCCAACAAGTTAAACTCACATAATTTTACGCCCCAATGCCTCACTGTCAATTGTGGAATAACAAGGACCAAGAAAATATCTTCAAAGAAGCTAGAGAGAAAACAACTCATTTCACACAGGAAAAACATTTGGAATGACTCTGTATTCATCATCAGAAGCCATAGAGGCCAAAAGGCTGTGAAAACAACATTTTTTCAACACTGAAAGAAAAGAAACATTAACCCAGTGTTCTATAGGCTGTTATTTCCTTCATGAGTAAAGGAAAAATATTGACATTCTCAGGTGAAGGACGCTTAAGAGAATTCATCGCCACCAGACTTGTTCTAAATGAAACACTAAAGGAAGTTCTTCAGGTGGCAGGCTTGGAATTTCAGGAATTATGGAAAGCAACAAAGTCGAAAGTATCTTCTGAAGTTCGCCGTTCAGCCAAAGATTAGACAGGTCTATAAAACAAACAATAACACACGTGAAGAAAGTGTTTCTTAGTTCAATCGTGTGTATGAGACCAAAAGTGCAAAACCTGCCCAAAAGCACAGAAAAGAGGGCAGGATGGAACAGGAATCATGGCAGATGGAAACGGGGAACTGGAGCATAGAAGAGAATACTGACACATCATGAATATTGCCACCAATGTCACAAAACAATTGTGTATAAATGGCTGAACAAGAAAGTAATTTGCTCTGTAAAGTTTCAAATAAAGCACAATAAAAATTTTTAAAAAGTGGTAGGTATCTGGGTAAACATATTATGCCAACCCTGCTCTCACTGCACAACATGGCGCAGGACTCCCCTCTTTGGAAAGACTTTCTAGCCTATTGGAAACACTTTGGAATATACTCTTGGTGGCAAATTAGTATTAGAGAATGGGATTAATTTTGAAAATATGAGATGTCTGTACTCATGTCTGGTGAATAAACTGGATAATAACATTTTCAGAGTGAAATGAGATGTTCTAACAGAAAAATAGGCCTGAATTCCCACGTGGGCCATGAGCCTACTCTGAAGGCCTTTCCCACAGAGGCATTTCAGGCACTTCTAGAGCAGCAGGAGCACTGGGGAATGCATGTATCAACCTCCCCCAGGGCCTTCTCTGAGGGGTAAGTACCTGCTTTAGTACTAAGCTTAGTGGTTCATAAATAGTCATTCTGCATAAGGTCTTCAGGTTCAAGTCTGTAATCCAGCTGGGATTCTGTGTGTGTTGCATCTCTGCATCAAAAGAACATGCTTCTAGAAGCAGAATGCCAGGAGAGAGGCGGTTGGGCAGTTGGGGGTGGGGGGTGCTGCGCAGACAGGGGCGCCCAAGGGAGGCACAATATAGTCATTCTGCAGCAGGTCTAGTCATTCTGCATAAGAATTAGAATGCTTCTGTCAATGCATAATAGTTTACATGCAGGACATAAACAAAGTGACTGAAGGACAAAGTCGAATAGTAAACCAAGCCACTCCCTGTCAATCCTTACCTGAGAGGGTCTTCATGAAGACTTCCGGGGATGGAGAAGGACACAGTAAACGCTGATTTATTTTACCTCTTCCTTCCTCAAGAAACAGGAACTGGTGTTAAGATGTCAGGTGTCAAGCCCCAAACTCCTCTTCTGGTCTGTATTTAAGCTGTATAATAAAACTGGGAATCAGGCAATCAGCTGTGAGCAGACAGACCCAGAGTATTCCCAGTGCCCCACATCTTTGAGCTCCACTGAGATCCTGTTCTTAGTCACTACATTAGCAGAGGAGCTGAAAGACTGAAATTCCGTGTTTTAAGGCAACCTGGACTTCAAACAGTCACTTATTGCTAAAGTCGTATTTCTCTGTGTTAATTTATGATCTTTAACTCAAATCCGGAGTTTGGAGCTCATTTTGATAGCTCCTCATTAGTCTGCATAGACTAGAGTCTGCTCACAGTCAGTGATGACAATGGAGGAAACAAAGTCCCTAGCCCAGAGAAGGGACTGCTCCCCATATTTGGGGAAATGCCCCTGGGAAGCATCGGCGAGGTGCACTTTGGCCTCTGTGCTTTGCCTTCTGCTCCTGGAATTGCACCCTGGGGGCCTCCATATGCAGACCCAGAGTCCGTAGGTGACCACAACTCCCCCCTTCTGGGTCATCGTCCGGACACACATTGCGATATGCTTCCTGCCCTCCTTTCCAGCATAAGCGCTGCGTTCACAAGTGGCAGAACCAGTTTTCAGGTCCAGACCCTAGACCTTGCCCTCCTTGGCCTTAGGCTTCCCCTAGTCCTGGTGGAACCTGCAAGCCTGGCAGATGTGAGGTTAGCACCCAGCTAGGCGGGCTTGGGCCTGTCTCAAAAGGCTCATGGCGCACGCAGTTTCCTCCTCCTTGGAGCCTGCGGGCTTGCGGTGGGCAGCCCGGCATCTCGTGCCTCCCTCGGGTGCCGTCTCTGAGCAGCAGCTCCCCTCCCCCTACCCCACCAACCACCCAACAGTCGCACTGCCTGCTTTCTGCTTCTAGAAGCGTGTTCTTTTGATGCACACATGCAGCACACACAGAAGCTCAGCTGGATTACAGACTTGAACCTGAAACTCACAACTTTAAAACTACTAGACTGGGGAGGTGGGTATTGGCAGTGAAAAAAGGAAAAAAAAAATAAGAAAAAGAACAATTACAAAAAAAGTATTAGAAGACTGTATCCTCACATTATGGACTCAAGAAGGCTGCGGATAAACAACTGCGTAGATAGCATACTGTTGTCTCTTTGCAAATAAGTCTTAAATGAGGGAATTTGGTACCAGGAAGAGTTGCAGAGCCTGACTTTGGGGAAATCTGGGATTGATGAATTGCCTTGCATGAGGCTACAAGCCCTGATAATCAATATTTGAAGATGAGATTCGAGCAACCTAGAACATGCATCAGAATTTTTTCTAAGTAAATTAGCACCAGAAGATGCCTTTAACCACTAAATAAAATGGGTCAGTACTTCAAGATCTCCCTACAAAGAAAATGGCAGACCTAGATCGTTTCCAGTCAGGTTCCAGCAAACATGCAAGAAACAGTAATTTTAATCTTGTACATAGTCAACAGAGATTAGAAAACCATGAGATACTCCCCTAACTTGATCCTTAAGGCTAGTTTAAAAATGATAACAAATTAGAGAAGGATGGTAGAGAAGAGTTAGAGGACAAGCACACTCAGTAACTGAGATGCAAAACCCTACGTAAGATGCCAGCAAAGGAAATCCAGCAAAGTATAAACCACGTAACATGCCATGATCAAGGCGGTTTATTGTAGGCATATAAATTTGAGTGAACGTTAAAGATTTAGTAATTTCATTCACCACATGCATAGGTGAAAGAAGAGAAGACATATGCTCACCTCAAGAGATGGGGGCAAAGCAGGTTGATAAAATCCAATCACACGGAGAGATAAGGACTAGGAGCAAATATGGAACAGAAAAGGAGTTCCCAAACGTGGAAAACTACAACTAGCATGATAGTTCATGGTGACGTGTGGGACATTCTCTTTAAAATTAATAAACAATAAAATAAGGGTGCTTCTATCATTACTTTTATTAAACATTGAACACTGGAAGTGTAAGCTAGTACAAAAAGAGAAAAAGTATAACTGCTATTCATAGATTATAGGACTGTCTCCATTGAAAACTGTAGAAAATACTGGAATTAATAGTAATCATAAATAAAAAATAAATTGAAATTTCAATGCATCACCATCGAGCTGACTCTGTCATAGCTCTTAGGTGAAAGCAAAGGACACTGATAGGGAAAGAGCAGGTTCGGGTGGGTTAGACCAAGGAGGGAAGAAAATTATTCTGCACTGGGCTGAACTTATAAGAACGGGTATGTCTGTTAGTTACCTAGTCCCTCCATAACAAAAAATAACACAACTGGATGGCTTTAAAGAACAGAAATTTATTTTCTCACAGTTTAGCAGGTAGTCGTTCGAATTCAGGGCATGGCTGTAGTGGGAGGTCCTTCCTTGTCTACCTCAGCTTCTAGTAGATGCCAGCAATCATTTGTGTTCCTGGCCTTCTAGAAGCATCTGTCTTCTTTGTCTGTCTTCCTTTTCACCTGTTTGTGTCTGTGTGTATTCTGCTCCTTTTATAACTAAGAAGAGTTAGGCTTAGGACCCACCCTACATTGGTATGACCTCATTCACATAATAAAAGCAGGCCCCCCCTTTCCTAACAAGGTCAGATTTACAGGTACAGGGGTTAGGATTTCCACATACATTGTGGAGGGACACAATTCAATCCCTAACAGTCGATTTACCAGATATTCTGGATTGAGAGTACTCGCATGAACAGCTGAGAGTGGTTCCAATTCTTTGCTACATTCGTTGGCTGAAACTTGTCTCAATGGTCACCCATAGGAATGCTGGAGCAATTTATTGTGTAGGACATAGCCAACCATTCCTAATCATGTCCATTGTGTGGAAAAACACACACTCCCATCACCGAAGCCTTGAGAAATTCATCGATGAGGACAGAATGGTGGTTGGAACCAAGAATTGTTTCATAGCCTAGATAACATGGTGTAGCTGTTAGATATTCACACGGAAATGTCAGGTAATAAAACTTCACCCCACATGGGGATGTCAAGGATAATACCAACAGCTAATGGTCATTGAGTACCTACACTGGTGCCAGGCACTCCTGTGCTTTTTCTTTAACGTTTGCTTTTCATGATGGCCATATGAGGAATGTATCATTATAATGCATAAAGAGGTCAATACAGAGAGTTACGCTGACATTTGAATATATGAGTCTGGACCCAGGAGGAGTTTGAATGGATGGAGGTATAAACCTCACATCCTTAGCTACAAATAGACAGCAGTGAACTCACTGAGGCATCCTAGAGGGAGGGTGTCAGTAGAGAGAGGAGCAGGCACCAAGCCCAAGGGTACTCTGGTGTCTAGAAGCCTGCCAGGTGAACAGCAGCCAACAAGCCTCTCTGAAGTCCAGTGTGCTTCCTGGAGGGTTGTCTGTCCTTGCTCTCAGCTGCATTTCCCCAGTGCTCCTCCCACCTGCACTGGGTTGTCCCCTTCATGAGGACAGGGACAGTGTGTACCTTTCACCACTGTATCTGCATAACATAGACTATTTCTGGCCCATGGAATATACTGACTGAATGAAAAATAAACAAACGATAAGGACGTAAAATGCTTCGTAGTTGATACCTTGGAATACATTAAGGGGCTTCATGAGTAAGAGGGAGAAAAACTGATCAGGGCTGCTTCTGAGACCATCTCTTAGGCGTAAAGAGTGTTAAACAATAATTAAACAAAGAGATTTAATGGCAGAGATGTATGTTAAAAAGATGTAAGTATAGGTTGAAGATTACTAGAAACATGCACATTTATTATTGCAACTATAGTCAGATCGTTAAAAAACATATACTACATGCACACAGAATATTATAAAGTAATTTAATGCCCTCATTAAAAAAAACAAAAAAAATTTATCATGAGAAAAGACTAATGATGAATGAAAATATCAGGATATAATATCCGTGTTAATATACGTAAATGTGTGTGCTAATACCCACATAAAACCAGTTGCCATTGAGTCAGTTCTGATTCATGATGACACCAGTGTGCCAGAGTAGAACTGTACTCCATAGGGGTTTCAGTGGCTGAGTTTTCGGAAGTAGACTGCCAGACCTCTCTTTCATAGCAATTCTGGGTGGACCTGAACTCCAACTTTCTGTCAGCAGCTCAAGATATTAACCATTTGCATCAACCAGAGACTCTAATACATATACATGCAAATGTAAGTAAGATAACAGACATATCGGAACGTTAATAATTTATTCTACGCATTACGTATGTTTTCTTGTTATTTATTGCATACTTTCCCATTGCTTCCAAGTTTTTGAGGAATAGAATGTACTTCTGGAAAAATTCATGAGAGATTTTTAAGTAATGAAATAATTAACAGAGACAGAATGAGTAAATCTGTGGCAAGGCAGCCCATGAACCCAAGATTACAGTAACACTGGTATGAAAAGCAGAATTGTGGAGTCTTGAAGCTCAGTGGTCCCATGCATGCATCAGGAAAGAGGGAAGAGCAAATAAACAAGGAGAAAATACAGTGAGCCAGAGGAGTGGGAGCCCTCTGTTGTGGGCACAGTTTTCTCATGAAACTTTAGATGGACACAATGGATGGGATTATCCACTTCCATCACACAAACATTTTTATTACCCTTGATTTTAACGGAACTATGTTATAAAAACAAATGATAAAATAAAGTATAATAAAAGAATAAATCTCATCAGTGGACTACTATCATTTTCCCCAGCCACTGAGGAGGGAAGGAGACACACACGGGAAAGAAGATGGAGCAGTGTGAAGAATCATGCTTAGTGAGGAGGGGAGTGTTTCTGAGACAGGCCTTAGCTGCTACCACCTAGGGAAGTAGGCAGCTGTGCACAACCAACTGGAAGAAATGGCACATTATTTCTGAGACCTACTCCAGCTCATAACAAATTATGGATAACATGGGGAAGAATGAGATTTCCGGGACACTTAATTGTTCTCATGAGAAACCTGTACATAGAAAAAGAGGCAGTCATCTAAACAGAACAAGGAATACTGCAAGGTTTAAAGTCAAGAAAGGTGTGCATCACCGTTATATCCTTTCACCATACCTATTCAACCTGTATGCTGAGCAAATAATCCGAGAAGCTGGACTGTCTGAAGAAGAATAAGGCGTCAGGATTGGAGGAAGACTGATTAATAACCTGAGATATGCAGATGATACAATCTTGCTTGCTGAAAGTGAAGAGGCCTTAAAGCATTTACTGCTGAAGATCAAAGACTGCAGACTGACAGCCTAACAACTGGACCAATAAGCAACATCATGACAACGGAGAAAATGTTGACATCATTAAGGGCTTCATTTTACTTGGATCCACAATAAACACCCACGGAAGCAGCAGTCAAGAAATCAAACGACACATTGCATTGGACAAATCTGCTGCCAGAGACCTCTTTAAAGTGTTCAAACGCACAGATGTCACCTTGAAAACTAA
Source organism: Loxodonta africana (assembly GCF_030014295.1). Classification (NCBI taxonomy): domain Eukaryota; kingdom Metazoa; phylum Chordata; class Mammalia; order Proboscidea; family Elephantidae; genus Loxodonta; species Loxodonta africana. The sequence goes on from NW_026974840.1 coordinate 545,925, forward strand.
TGTGTGCCTGACTCAAGCCATGGTATTTTCAGTCACCTCATACGCACACGAAAGGTGGGCAATGAATAAGGAAGACCAAAGAAAAATTGAAGGCACTGAATTACGGTGTTTGCAAAGAATATTGAATATACCACGGACTGCCAAAAGAATGAACAAATCTGTCTTGAAAGAAGTACAGCCAGAATATTCCTTAGAAGCAAGAATGGCGAGGCTTCATCTCACATATTTTGGACATGTTGTCAGGAGAGATCAGTCCCTGGAGAAGAAAGTCATACTTGGTAACAAATGGCCACAACAATCGGCTCAAACATAACAACGACTGTGAAGGCGACAATAGGTAGTTTAACATACATTTTGACCCATATGAATTAAAATTTAAACAATTATTTCATGCCTTTTTGTAGCGGTTTCAGAATATACAATTAAAATAAATGTAAACAATTAATAGAAAAAATCTCTGAAAATAAAATTTAATTTTTTTAAGTCACTGCTCCATAGCCCAAATCTAAATGGCTTGATATAAAGCACTGGTCTTTGTGATTCACAAAAAGCAGGTTCCAATTCCTGAACAAGAACTGAAGTGACAGGAGAAACTCCCCATGCTGTTATAGCCCTGAGTATGGGCCCTAATCCAATAATCTGTCCTCATTAATTCCTTTTCATTTCATCTCTATGAAAGGGGAGGGAGAAGGTGAGAGAGGGTTACATGTGCCTATTCTGTTCTTTAGCATCTAGTTCACTGCCAGGAACAAGTATTCATAAGAGTCTACAAAACATTAAAGTACAAATAAGGAGGAAAACCTCCTAGTATATATATGTATTAGGTGGCACAAAGAGTTAAGTGCTCAGCTACTTACTGAAAGGTTGGCAGTTTAAATCCACTCAGTTGCCTTGGAAGAAAGGCCTGGCAATAAACCTCCAAATGGTCACAGCTATTGAAAACCGCATGGAGGGCAGTCCTACTCTGAAAACTCACGGGGTCGTCAGGAGTGAAAATCTCCTCGACGGCAACTGGATTGGTAATCTATACATGGCATAAATGTTCAGAAAATTAGTTTCTGAACATATACACGGCATACAGAATACACTGCACATTAGTATTATGTGCCAAAACCCACTGTCATCAAGTCGATTCTAACTCATAGTGACCCCAAAGGACAGAGTAAAACTGCCCCATAGGGTTTCCAAGGCTGTAAGTCTTCACTGAAGCAGACTGCCACATCTGTCTCCTACAGACAGGTGGGGGGTTCGAACCACTGACCTTTCAGTTAGCAGCCAAGTTCTTTAACCACAGAGCCACTAGGGCTCACTGCTGTCATGTACAGTGATTACATAAGCAAATTCTGAAACAAACTGCCTGGGTTTAAATCCTAACTCAATTTATCAGCTGGTTGATCTGGGCACGTTACTTTACCTCTCACTGCCTCAGTTTCCCATTTCTAAAATGGGTCTTATTCAAAAGGTTGTTACGCAGGTTAAATAAAACACACAAGGCACTTAGAAAAAGGCCTTACACACAGAATGAACACAATAAACGTTAGCTTTCGTAATTATTAAGGGAATACAAACAGCTTAGTTGAAGAAACTTCCACTGAGAAATAGTTGCGTTCCAAAATTCATGTGTAAAGTCATTTACATCAGCTGTTAAAGTTGTATGTTTAGATTCAAGTGATTACTGAGGTAAGTTATGATCTTGAACAGAGTTCTGGGGACTATACAGGCAGACTCTGCATGCCCTTCTCCTGCACATCCATTCCATCTCCCTTGGAGCCCAGACATCATGTTATCAATTAAACCCCTCCCACACTGGTGGTGTACTGTTTAAGAGCTACAGCTGCTAACCAAAAGGTCATCAGTTCAAATCCACCAGGTGCTCCTTGGAAAGTCTATGGCACAGTTCTGCTCTGCCCTATTGGGCCGCTATGAGTTGGAATAGACTCAGTGGCAATGGGTTTTTAATGGGTATAAGTTAACTGTTCAGTGCTTAAAGACATACCAAAAGCAACCATGAACACAAAAGTATAGTAAAAAGTTCTTATTTCAGAATAGCAAAACCTTTTTCTAACACAGTGGTGAATTAGGGTGGACTGTGTATCAAGAGGAGGCCTGGTGCCATAGTGGTTAAGAGCTCAGCTGCTAACCAAAAGGTCAGCAGTTCGAATCCACCAACTAGCCCTTGGAAACTCTATGAGGTAGTTCCACTCTATGCTATAGGGTCTCTACGAGTTAATATCAACTAGGGTCTCTACAGGTTGGAATCAACTTGATGGTGACAAGTTTGGTTTGGTTTGGATTAAATTATGACCCTAAAAAACGTGTGTTTCAACTTGGTTAGGCCATGATTCCCACTATTGGGTAGTTGTCCTTCATTTTGTGATTGTAATTTTACTGTAAGAGGATTAGGGTGGGATTGTAACACCACCCTCACTCAGGTCACCTTTCCCTGAGGTGTGGCCTGCACCACCTTTTATCTCGCAAGAGGTAAAAGGAAAGGGAAGCAAGCGGAGAGTTGGGGGCCTCAGACTATCAAGAAAGCAGCACCAGGAGCAGAGCATGTCCTCTGGACGCAGGGTCCCTGCACCTGAGAAGCTCCTTGACCATGGGAAGGCTAAGGACAAGGACCTTCTTCCAGAGCCAAAAGAGAGAGAAAGCTTTCCCTTAGAGCTGATGCCTTGGACTATTAGCCTACTTTAATGTGAGGTATTAAATTTCTCTTGGTTAAAGCCATCCACTCATGGTATTTCTGTTACGGCAGCACTAGATGATGAAGACAGTGGATAAAGGTGGAAGGGGTGGATGAAGGACAAAAAAAGAAAAATGGACAACAAGAGAAATATAAGAATTCAGAGAACTGTGAAAATTTAATTCCTGAATATACTTTCTTTCTCCTCCCTGTAACTGTAAGGACTTTTCTCATATACAGCATATATAAGTAAATCCTTGCAATATTTAAAACACTTAGATTTTTGTAAAACTCATTCTCTGAAAACTCATGGTGGCCCCATTAATTTGTGGCTTAAAAACAACTCAGAACTAAAAAGAAGCATAAATAAATAAATAAAGGCACTGCTGTCATTTGCGGGTGATGTTCTTTTCCTGCTATCCACAACCCACACACTTGGGAGTTAATTTTCCAGGGTCAGTGTTCATAGACCATCCTCTTTCTCTTACCACCACCCCACCACCCTTAATTATTTAGAAAAGGCAGTGCCAGTCAGTGCTCCAAACATCAAGTTTTCTCTCCAAAATGCCAACTCGCACTTGGGAAGCAGGCTACATTCTCAGCTATCAGCAATTCCACTAGCCCCTGCAGATAAGGAACATGTCTCCACTGAACTGTTCGTTGTAATTAAAAAAAACAAAAAAAGTAAAAACTGTTTCTTAAAACCAGAAAAAAAAAAAAAAAAACAGGCATTTCCCTATTACCCACCCACCCCACTCTCCCACACCGAGTGCTCCCCTCACCACACACACACTCAAATATTTCCTACCAAGGGTGTGTCCCAAGCACGGGGTCTGGCTCCGCTCTTCTTTTACACCCCTTGGAGGCCTCTGGAGAAACCATACCTTTGGTTGGCAATTCCCTGAACCCTGCCTATTCAAGCTGGCACTTATTCAAAAAGGCAGGTGAGTCTTCAAGTCAGGTTTTTAAAAGGAGTTTAAGAGGAGCCAGGTGATATGCCTACTCACCCTCAAGTTTCTCAAAGGTAATAATTTCTTGAGATGTTTACAATGTCTCAACTATGGGTTAATTAAATCCCTTAGGATGGTGGGCATGGGAAAATCCTCCATCTCAATGCCCCCCATTTTGAAAAAAAAGAGGGGGAATCTCCAAAATTACGAATCTGAATTTCTACATACTTGATTGAACTAAGGAGTAAGTTCCTCACGGTGTTATTCTTGGTCTGAGCCCTGGTGGTGCAGTGGTTAAGAGCTCAGCTGCTAACCAAAAGGTCTGCTGTTTGAATCCAACAGCTGCTCCTTAGAAACCCTATGGGGTAGCTCTACTCCGTCCTATAGGGTTGCTAAGAGACAGAATTCACTGGATGGCAATTGGTTTGTTTGTTTTTCAATCTTTGGCTGAAAGGTAGACTTTGTTATCAATTTATTAAATCAACTGGTAATTTGCTGGATATTTCTCATACAGGAACTTATGATGTCTTCAAATCCAGCCAATCAGGTTTAGGGAGAGAGAAACTTCTCTACCTTAGCCTCCCTGCCACTCCCACACCTTTTTCATTGATTTCCATGCCCTGTTTAAGTAACATCACTCATCACTTCTCACTGTCTAGGTTATCTGAGCCAATTCATGGCAGTCAATTCCACCTGAGCCCTAGGATACCCTCATTTACATACTCTGCCCTGTTGTTCCTTCACCAATGGCTGTCTTCACATCTCCCCTTGAATGTCTACTAGGCATCTCAAACTTAATGTGGTTCAAATAAAATTCTTTGTTCAAGTGTCTTATCTACCTCCCAGTCTTCCTTATCTCAGCAAATGTTCTCACTATCCTCTGGGTTGTTCTGGACAAAAACCTAGAAATCATCCTTGATTTCTCTCCCTTATTCAAATCTTGCATCCAATCCATTGACACATATTCTGGACTCTTGGCGGTACCTTAAAATAAATCCTGACTCTATCCACTTCTCACTACCTCCACCTTACAGCCACCATCATCTCTTGGTTAAAACTGGACTCCGTGCCACTGATCTTCCCTCTTACAGTCTATATAACAGCATCACCTCAGTGACTTCTCATGGCAATTAGGAAAAATTCCCAAATCCTTCCCATGGTCTTTCATGATGCGGGGCTTGCCCACCATACTAACCTCATTTCCTAACAGTCTTCCCTCGGTTCACTCCACACTAGCCATGACTTATTTCCTGAGCTTCCTCAAAACATGCCAGAACACTTAGTTATTTAAGGGCCTCAGGAACAACTCTTTCCTTTATTGGCAATATCCTCCCTCCAGAACTTCATACAGCTATTCTCTCCTTTGATATAGGTCAGTTAGCTCCTCAAATATCCTGATCCCATAAGTCTTTACTAACTATTAATCTAAAACAGCTCACCCCACTCATTCCCTCACATGCAACTCTGTCTTATTTTCAAAATATTTAGCTCTCCTTGACATTTTTTGTTAATTATTACCTGTAAATGTATTTTTTGTGGTTGAGAATATATGCAGCAAAACATACACCAACTCAACAGTTTCTACCTGTACAATTTAATGACATCGGTTACATTCAAGTTGTGCAACCATTCTTACCCTCCTTTTCTGAGTAGTTCCTCTGTCATTAGCATAAACCCACTGCTCCTTAAGGTTCCTATCTAATCTTTTCAGTAGCTGTTGTCAATCTGATGCCATATAGACAGTTCTTAAAAGAGCATATGCTCAAGGTAGACCATTTTTATTAGTTAAGTAGCTAATGTTCTGGAGCCCTCGTGGCACAGTGGTTAAGTGATACGGTAGCCAAGCAAAAGAAGAGCAGTTTGAATCCACCACCTGCACCTTGGAAACTCTATGGGGCAGTGCTATTCTGTCCTACAGGGTCTCTGAGTCGGAATCAACTCAACAGCAACAGTATGGTGTTTTCTTTTTTATACTTCAGTTTTAAGATGGTTCAAGGGAATGCTTTTGGTGTAATGTTTAAAGATTATCTCATGGCAATAGTTTCAGGAGTTCATTCACCCTCAATGGCTCCAAAAAGTCTAGGGTTCATGAGAATTTGAAATTCTGTTCTGCATTTTCCCCCTTTTGATCAGGGCTTTGCTATGGACTCTTTGATCAAAATGTTCAGCGACAGTAGCCGGGAAACTTCTGGTTCTTCTGGTCTCATGGCATGCTAGATGTTCTTTTAAAAAACATGAGTGGACGCTGGAGGTTATCAAATACTTATTTTATTACACCTATTAATATAACCACATTTATTTTTCGTGTACATATGGCAAATTATACTGATTCATTTTTGAATGTTAAACTAACCTTGAATTCTTGGGATAGACCCAACTTGGTCATAATATATTCTTCTTTATAGTATTGCTGGATTTGTTTTGCCTATTTATTTTTATATTTTGCATCTATGTTCATCAGTGACATTGGCCTGTAATTTTCCCATCTTGTGCTGCTCTTGTCAGGTTTTGGTATCAATATTCATTCTACAAGCTTTATAAAATGAGTTTGGGTATATATTTCATTTTATATTGAAGAATTTGTGAAGTATTTCTTGAATATTTGGCAGAATTTGCAGGAAAAGCCATCTGACATGAAGTTTTCTTTTTGAGAATAGTTTGAGCTCCAATTCAATTCTATTAACAGTTGTGGAATTACTTTTGCTTCCTGTTTCTTCTTGAATCGTTGTTATTAACTTACATGGTATGATACGTTTGCCTACTTTACCCAAATTTGCAAATTTATTAGCTAATATAATATGGTTCATAACATTCTCACATTACCTTTATGTTCTGCAAGATCTGTAGTCATTTTCTTTCTAATTCCTGATATTTGTTATTTATACCTTCATTCTTTTTCACTTGATCAATCTTGCCTAAAGTTTGAAAATTTTACCAGCATTTTCTAAGAATCAACTTTAGTCTTCGTTGATCGTCTGTTGCATGTATCCAATCATTAATAGAAACAAAAATTCCTATGAATGTTTGTTTCTGGTTTTTTCCCAACATTTTGAATGGATGTTTAACTCACTTATTTTTCAAAATTTGTTCTTTCCAATTATATTTTTAAGGCTATAAGTTTCCTATATTATATTGTCTGTACTGCACCAATTTTTATATGCACTATGTTCATAATTGTTCACTTCAAAATATATTCTAATTTTCATTATGATGTCTTTTTTAACGCATAGTATTTTAAAATATCCAAGCACATGGAGATTTTGTATTTTCTTTTTCTAAGATGTTTTTTTTTTTTAATTATGGTGTACTTACAGAGTATCCTCTATATTATTGCAGACTCTTGAAATTTGTTGAGACTTGCTTTATAACACAATATACAGTCAATTTTTATAAACACTATGTATGTGCATGAGATGAATGTATATTCTTTAGTGGTTAGATAATGCACACACATACACATATATCAATTTGGTATTTTTATACATGTTAAATCTTCTGTATCCTTGACAATTTATGGACCTCTATGTTTCTGAGGGGTGTGTTAAAAATCTATTATGATGCATGATGTCAAAAGGAGCCCCAACAGTGCAGTGGTTAAGCACTCAGCTGTTAAACCTTTTGATTTGATCCACCAACTACTCCACAGGAGAAAGATATGACAGTTTCCTTCCATAAAGATTACAGCCTTAGAAACCCTTTGGAGAAGTTCTACTCCATCCTGTAGTCACTATGAGTCAGAATTGACTCAACAGCACATAAGAAAAAATGTATGATGTGATGGAAACTGAGCAGTACAAAGGTATAAGAACTGGTCCTACCTCCAGGGTCAAAGGATGAAGGACAGGGAAAACAGCAGAGACATCCAAAAGCTTGGAAAAAAGGGGGCTGAGAGGACAATGGTTGGTGGTTTAAGGGCTTTGAAGGGCTACCACATATACTGAGGAATCTGGAGTGCAATATTCTTGCCTAAGGATGAAGACATGCTCGTAAAGATCCTGACAAAGCTTTAGGCTTGCACCTCTGGCTGATCTTTGGGCTCCATGGAGGCAGGAAGTGAAGGCTAAGGCAGAGTTTTAGGCGCTCTTGCTTAACATTGAAAGAACACCCCAGTTCAGAGCCAATCTGCAAAGACTGGGATAATGTTACTTTTTCTTTTTGGCTACAAGCATTTAGAGAAAGCACTGTCAGGTCATGAACTGACTGCTGAGATAACAGAACAGAACTTCAGTGTCCACACATGAGAAGACATACAATCTTTGCAGAAATAGTTTGGAAACATCACTAAGCAAATGGATGACTGGCCCTCAACAATTAAAAAAAAAAAAGCAAACCCTAATGACTGGAGGGAATCTGATTTCCAGAGTTACATTATAATATTTAAGATATCCAGTTTGCAACACACTATTTTAAGTCATAAAAAGAAAAAGAAAAGGATGGTTCATTTGTTAAGAAGAAAGAAAGAAGAGAAATGAACAGAAAGCATCCCTAAGGAAACACAAATATTGGGATTACTAGACAAAGATTTTAAACCAATTGTCTTAAATTTCCTCAAAGAGCTAAAGAAACTATAGACACACACACACAAAAAGGAAACCAAGAGAAGAATGTATGAACAAGTAGAAAATATTAATAAAGAAATATTATACAAAAGAACCAAATAGAAATTATAGAGCTGAAAAGTAGAATAGCTGAAATAAAATTTTCATTAGAGGAGCTCAACAGCAGATTTGAGCAAGAAAGCAGGAAAATGTAAACTTGAAAAAGCACAACTGAAATTGTTCTAACTGAGGAGCATAAAGGAAAAAGAATGAAGAAAATGAACAGAGCCTAAGGGACCTGCGGGACAACATCAAGCATACCAATATACTCATTAAGGGAGTCCCAGAAAGGAAAGAAAGATGAAAGGACAGAAAGAATATTTGAAAACGTAATGACTGGAAGTTTCCCAAATGTCATCTAGATATCCAAGAAGCTCAATAAACTCAAAGGACAATAAATACATAGATATCCACAGACAGACACAATCAAAATGTCAAAAGATGAAGACAGAAACTTGAAAGCAGCAAGAGATAAGTGACCCCTAATGTACAAGAGAGTGTCAACAAGTTTAACTGTTGAGTTTTCATCAGACACCAATGAGATGAGAAAATAGTGGGATGATGTATTTAAGATACTGGAAAAAAAAATACAGAAACAAAACTATGAACCAAGATGTCAATATCTAGCAAAACTATCTTTCAAAAATGAAGGCAAAATTAAGACATGCCCAGATACACAAAACCTGAGGGAGTGTGTTAGTAGCAGAACTGCCTTATGAGAAATGCTACAGGGAATCACTCTGGCTGGCATGGAAGGACACTAGACAGTAACTGGAAGCCATAAAAAGAAACAAAGACTCCGTAAAGGTAACTACTTAGATAAAACAAAGTCAGTAATATTTTTATATCACGCCTCTCTTTTTTTCATATATGATTTAAAGCACGAATGCATAAAAATACTTACACATCTCTCTTAATGGACACACAATGTATAAAGATGCAATTTTTGTAACAGCAACGTAAGTAGGGGAGGTAACTGAGCTGAATAAAAGCAGAATTTTGTATACTTTTGAAGCTAAATTTGTATTAATTAAAAGAAGATTGTTATAAATATAAAATATTAATTGTAATCCTCATGGTCACCACTAAGAAGCTAAAAAATATCAGGAAAGGAAAAAAGGAGAGGATCAAAATTGTACACTTGAAAAAAATCAGTCAAACACAAAAGTGGACAGTAGTGAAGAAAATGAGAAACAAAATACATATATGACCTACTACAAAAGTAGAAGATATAAGTCCTTCCTTATCATTAATCGCTTTAAATATAAATAGATTAAATTCACAATTGGGATCATTAAAGTTGTGTGTCAACTTTGTTGGACCATGATTCTCAGTGCTTTGGCAGTTATGATGTAGTTTAGCAGTCGTATAACGATGCAATCATTTCCATGATGAGATGTGACATAATGTGATTACCTCCATGATGGGATCTGCTGTGAGTAGCCAATCAGATGTGAGGGAGTTTCCTCGGGGGTGTGGACTGCATCCAATATAGGTGGACTTTCTGGCAAGGCTCTTGAGGTTTTGCTCACTCTGAATCCTGCAGCTGGCTCCTCTTCATCTGATCTCAAGTTTTTTGGGACTTGAACTCTCAGCTTACCTTCCAATTTTGGGATTCATCAGCCTCCGCAGTCTGTGAGCCGCCGCCTGCCAGCTTACCTGCCGATCTTGAGATTTGTCACCCTTTGCAGCCTGTGAGCCACAGACCTGTTGTATGACCTGCAGATCTTGAGTTCTGCAGTCCCTGCATCTATGAGTCAGGAGAAGCCACCAGCCTGACCCATGGACTTGAGACTTACCAGCCTCTACAGCCTCGTGAGCCATTTCCTTGATATAAATCTATTTATATATAAATACATATATACATATATATATATATACACCTCACTGGTTTTGCTTCTCTAGAAAACCTAGCCTAAGATACCAATTAAAAGACAAACATTGGCAGAATGAATAAAAAAATCATTCGATTGCTATCAAGCTGATCTGACTCATGGTGACCCCTCGCCCCATGTGTGTCAGAGTAGTAGTGACACACAAGTGTGTCAGTTCAATGGCTAATTTTTCAAAAGTAGATCACCAAGCCTTTCTTCCGAAGTGCCTCTGGGTGGACTCAAACCTCCAACATTTTGGTTAGCAGCTGAATGCACTAACCGTTTGTACCTCCCAAGGACTACAACATATATCTATGTTTATTTCTGTATTACTTGTCTTTATATTATATACATACATACACACATACACACACACACATAGATATCCATGAGTGGTTCATACAGATGCTTTGGACTTCAACTACCAGGGCTCTATTAATTATTGATATAAAAGTACTGATATCAGTTATAAATGCATATTTGTCCATTTCCCCTTTCAGATTTATTAGTTTTTGTATTTTGCAGCCCTATTGTTAAACACGTACACATTTAGGATTGTTGAATCTTTTTGGAGAATTGAGCCTTTATTATGTTATGTCCCTACTTATTCCCAATAATACTCCTTTTTCTGAAGTATAATTTGTCTGATATTAATATAGCTACTGCAGTAGAACCGGATAATTTTCAACCATTTCAAGAGGTAGCATAAGATCAAGAACTGGTGGTATAAAAGGAAGAAATCGAAGCTGCATTGAAGGCATTGGTGAAAAAACTATCCTCTCTCCACCATCTTCACTAACTCAGACACCAACTGTCCCTCACACAGCACTCCCTACTTCTCTGCTGGGTTCAATAACTCATTACAATGGCCACACAGAACTCATAGTCCATATTCACGATTATGGGGTTTATTAGGGAAGTAACAGTTATAACTCAGGCTCAAAGACACTCAGAATACAGTTCTTCTATCAGGAGAGCCTCTTCCCTCCTGTGCTCATAGGTGTGACTCTGCCTGGCCTTGGGCCTCTCTCCGAAGGCACTCAGCTTTCCTTCTCCATGGGCCATCATCTCCTATAGCCGGGTCCCTGTTGCTTGGTCTCTCCTGCCATGGCATCTTACTGTCTTCAGGGTTACAGCTTCCTCTCTCTATCTCAGTCTCCTGCTTCTAGGAGCTTCTCAGTGCAGGGATCTCAGGTCCATAATATACGCTCAGCTCCTGGCTGTTCTTCCTTGATGGGAGTTGAATCCTCCTCTTTGCTCTGGAACTGGTTCTCTTTGAAGGGAAAACTAAACAATCCCCTTGGTGAGCCACAATTACCCTATCACACAGTCCTGCCCAAGCACCAGGGTGGATGTTATAAGATCATGGCTAGAAAGGCCACACAAAATAAACAATCACATCACAGTACCTTGGACTCATTTTTCAAGTGAAGTACCAAAAATCCCATAGGAGCAGATTAGTAAAGAATATAATCAATAGCAAGAACATTTTCATAATTATGTTTTCTGTATTTGGAAGAAATCTATAGCGCTATTCTTATTTTGCCAATTCACAGGGATCACAGAGATTAGTGGTAGATATTGCAGTACCAGAAAACTCTCTGGTGAAACAGTCTGTGAGCGGTCTTACAAACATGGATATTCCACCAGAGTCAAAAGAATGACGTTACATTAATCATCAAAGAGAACATTTCAAGATCTAGCCTGAAGTACAATGTTGTCACTGATAGCTAATATCCATACACTTACAAGGAAGACCAGTTTATATGACTCTTCAAATTTATGCACCAACCACTAATGCCAAAGATAAAGAAATTGAAGATTTTAAACAACTTCTGCAGCCTGAAATTGATCAAACATGCAATCAAGATGCATTGATAATTACCGATCATTAGAATGTTAAAGTTGGAAACAAAGAAGGAACAGTAGTTGGAAAATACAGCATTGCTGATAGAAATGATGCCAGAAATCTCATGAAAGAATTTTGCAAGACCAGTGACTCATCCACTGCAAATATTTTTTTCCACCAACATAAACGGCAGCTATACACGTGGACTTTACCAGATGGAATACACGGGAATCAAACTGACTACATCTGTGGAAAGAGAAGATGGGAAAACTCATATAATCAGTCAGAACAAGGCCAGGGATCGATTGTGAAACAGACTGTCAATTGCTCACATGGGAGTTCAAGTTGAAACTGAAGAAAATTAGAATAAGTCAAAAAGGGCCAAAGTACGACCTTGAGTATATCTCACCTGTATTTAGAGACCACCTCAAGAATACATTATACGTGTTCAACACTAACGACTGAAGACCAGACGAGTTGTGGAATGACATCAAGGACATCACACATGAAGAAAGCAAGAGGTCCTTTAAAAGACAGGAAAGAAAGAAAAGACCAAAATGGATGTCAGAAGAGACTCTGAACCTTGCTCTTGAATGTCAGGTAGCTGAAGTGAACGGAAGAAATGATGAAGTAATAGAGCTGAACAGAAGATTTCAAAGGGTGGCTTGAGAAGAAAAAGTATTATAATGACGTGTGTAAAGATCTGGAGATGGATAACCAAAAGGGAAGAACACACTCAGCATTTCTCAAGCTGAGAGAACTGACGAAAAAATTCAACTCCTGAGTTGCAATACTGAAGGATTCTACAGGTATAATATTAAATGACGCAGGAAGCATCAAAAGAAGATGAAAGTAATACCCACAGTCACTATACCAAAAAGAATTGGTCGACCTTCAACCATTTCAGGAAGTAGCATATGATCAGCAACCGATGGTACTGAAGGAAGAAGTCCATGCTGCACTGAAGGAATTGGTGAGAAAAAAAAGCCTCCAAGAATTGATGGAATACCAACTGAGATGTTTCACCAAATGGATGCAGCACTGGAATCGCTCACTTGTCTAATCCCAAGAAATTTGGAATACAGCTACCTGGCCTACGAACTGGAAAGGATCTATATTTACGCCTATTCCTAAGACAGGTGATCCAACCAAATCTGGAAATTATCAAACAATATCATTAATATAACATGCAAGTAATATTCTGCTAAAAATCATTCAAAAGCAGCTGCAGCAGTAATTGACAGGGAACTGCCAGAAATTTAAGCAGGATTCAGAAGAGGACATGGAAGGAGGGATATCACAGCTGATGTCATATCGATTCTGGCTGAAAGCAGAGAATACCAGAAAGATGTTTACCTGTGTATTATTGACTATGCAAAGGCATTTGACTGCTTGGGTCATAACAAATAATGGATAACATTGCGAAGAGTGGGAATTCCAGAACACTTCATTGTGCTGATGAGGAACCTGATCAAGAGGTAGATGTTCAAACAGAAAAAAGTGATACTGCGTGGTTTAAAGTCAGGAAAGGTGTGTGTCAGGGTTGCATCCTTTCACAATACTTATTTAATCTGCAAATAATCTGAGAAGCTGTACTACACGGAGAACACGACATCAGGATTGGAGAAAGACTCATTAACAACCTGCATTTTGCAGATGACACAACCCTGCTTGCTAAAAGATAAGAGGACTTGAAGCACTGACTGATGAAGATCAAAGACAGCGGCCTTCAGTATAGATTGCACCTCAACATAAAGAAAACAAAAATCATCACAACTGGGCCAATGAGCAACATCATGATAAATGGAGAAAAGATTGAGATTGTCAAGGATTTCATTTTATTTGGATCCACAATCAACACCCATGGAAACAGCAGTTAAGAAATCAAAAGATGCATTGCATTGGGCAAATCGGCTGCAAAAGACCTCTAAAGTATTGAAAAGCAAAGACATCACCTTGAAAACTAAGATGCAACTGATCCAAGCCACAGTGTTTTCAGTGGCCTCGTATGTGTGGGAAAGCTAGCTGATGAATAAGGAAGACCGAAGAAGAAGATGGCATGTGCGGTGAGGCAAGCAGTGACGCTCGGGACATGTTTTTCACATCAGAAGAGACCGAGTGGTGGAAAGTCTACACAAGCCTCCAGAACCAGTGAAAAGCAGTGCTAAGTTGGCAAAAGATAAGTACATGCATTTAAAATGCCGCACAAATCAAAAATCATCCCCTTTGGGAAGAACATCTCTCCCATTTACCTGCTTCCTCCCTCTCTGTTTTTAGTCTTGGACCAGCTTCGGCTATTTCTGGGTCCCCTGGGCCAGAAGTAGGAACTATCACATGCCCTGGAGCAGGAACAAACAACAAAAAATAATCTGCCAGCTTCGCTAAGCCAGGAACTCAGGGAAGGCACAGACATAAGGGGTCCAAGGACTCTGAATGCCTTTCACCCTTGCATAGACCTGTGTGGGCCCATTTCAACAGCGTAGGCCCTCATTAGCACACTACGACAGGGTATATACCTGAAGCCTATTTTCAACTCTATCAGCTATGAAGTGGAGTGGCAGATTCGTGATATTTGACAACGTTCTGCCAATGAAGCAGGGTCCTCACCTACCCACATCAGTGACTTGAGGGTTGGTGGCTCCACCCATGCCACCTAGCCACCCAATTCAGGAGTCCAAGAATAAGTGGTGAATCCCAGTCCTTACAACCAACAGCATTGGGTGACCATGGTCTGGCTGCAAAACCCACCCACCTATGTGCTCTAGGGAACAGGGACATGCTTTCCTCGCGGACACTCAGGGGCAGTCAATCCCCCCCACAGTAGCCAGACACCTGTACCTACACCAATCAACCCTGTCTATGCAGGACTGTAGGTGAGAGCCTACACCACACACTTGGTGACCGACTACCTGGACACCTGAGCTGAATCCATACAAGAAAAGTAAAAGGGCTCCTAGGCTCACATACCTAGTAACAGCTCTGATCACCTGGTGACAGGATGTAAGAGCTTCAAAGGTGCCAATAATCAAACTAGCTCACCCAAGCAGCCTGTTTGGGCATATCAAAATAAAACAAGAAGCTAGGACACAGTACACCAAAAAAAAAAAAAAAACCCAGTGCCATCAAGTAGATTCCGACTCAGTAAGCAAACATAAAATAAATGGATATAATAACTTATTGATGGCTCAGAGACAAGTGTAAATATCAAATAACATAAAGAAGCAGACCATGATGGATTCAGGAAGCTCCCAAAACAACAAATCAAGAAATCTTCCAAATGAAGAGAAATTCCAGGAATTACCAGAGGTAGAATTTAAAAGATTAAGAGACCGAGCTCTTCAAAAGATCCAGGAGGAGATCAGGCAAAATGAAGAACAAGCCAAGGAACACAGAGATAAAACAACAGAGGAACTTAAGAAGGTTATACAAGAGTATAATGACAAATGTAACAGGCTGCAAGAATCCACAGAAAGATAGCAAGCAAATCCAAAAGAGTAACAATAAAATTTCAGAATTAGACAACTCAATAGAAAATGAGAGAAGCAGAATCGAGGCACTGGAAGTCAGAATTAGTGAAACTGAAGATAAAGCACTTGACGCCAACTTATTTGAGGAAAAATCAGATAAAGTAATTTTTTAAAATTGAAGAAACTCTAAGAATTATGTGGGATTCTATCAAGGGTGATTGGAACACCAGAATCGGGGTGGGGAGTGGAGGGATAACAGAAAACACAGTAAGAATTGTTGAAGACTTCTTGGCTAAAAACTTCGCTGATCTTGTGAAAGATAAGAAGATATCTATCCAAGATGCTTACTGAACCCCACGCAAGGTAGATGCCAAGATAAAGTCACCAGGACATATTATAATCTTGCTTGCCAAAACCAAATATAAAGAGAGAATTTTAAGAGTAGCTAGGGATAAACAAAAAGTCACCTATAAAGAAGGGTCAGTAAGACCAAGCTCGGACTACTCAGCAGAAACCATGCAGGCAAGAAGGACATATACAAAGCCCTGAAGGAAAAAAAAAAAAAATTGCCTGCCAAGAATTATATATCCAGCAAAACTGTCTCTCAAATATGACAGTGAAATTAGGACATTTCCAGATAAGCAGAAGTTTAGGGAATTTTTAAAAACCTAACCAATATGACAAGAAATAATAAAGGGAGTTCTCCAGTTAGAAAATCAATAACATCAGCTAACAACCCAACACTAGAACACGGGACAGAACTACCAGATATCAACGCACATAGGGACATCGCAAATAAGTCAAAGCTAAAACACTGAAAATATTGAAACAGAGACATTGATTTGTAAAAGATGACAACATTAAGAGAAAAAAGAGGGACTAAATAATGTAGTCATAGATCTTTCATATGGAGAGGAAATCAAGATGATATAAAGAAATAAAAAATAGGTTTAAATTTAGAAAAACAGAGGTAAATGTTAAGGTAACCCAAAGGAAACTAACAATCCTACACATTAAAATAAAAAAAAACAAGGAAAACATAAATTTTCGGCAAATACAAAAGCAACAAGGAAAAAGATGAAAGACTAAAAAGAAAAACGATTCAGCACGGAAAAAAATTAATTAGCAGTAAATACAAAGGCAACAAAAATGAAGAGGATGGAAAGAAAATGCACAAAGAACAACGACTCAACAGAGAAAATTAAGGGGAATAAGGAAAATGTCAACAACACATACACAAAAAAGACGAAAATGACAGCACTAAACTCATAACTATGAATAATTACGATAATGTAAATGGTTTAATTGCACCAATAAGGAGAGAGAAAGTAGCAGAATGGATTAAAAAACATGATCCGTCTGTATGCAGACTGCAAGAGACACACCATAGACTCAAAGACATTAACTAAATCTCAAAGAACGGAAGATATATATATATATATATATATATATATATATATATATATATATATCAAGCAGACAACAATAAAAAATAAGAGCGGCAATATTAATCTCTGATAAAACAGGCTTTAAAGTAAAATACACCACAAAGGAAAAGGAAATACGCTATATAATGATTAAAGGGTCAATATACCAGGAGGACAAAATCATAATAAATACTTATATACCCAATGGACAGGGCTCCAAAATACATAAAACAAACTCAAACAGCATTGAAAAGAGAAATAGCTCCACAATAATAGTAGAAGACTTCAACATACCACTTGTGATGACAGACAGGATATCCATAAAGAAGCTCAATAAAGACACGGAAGATCTAAATACCACAATCAGCCAACTTGATCTCACAGACTTAAACACAACACTTCACCCAACGGTAGTCAAGTAAACTTTCTTTTCTAACGCTCATGGAGCATTCTTGAGAATAGACCACGTATTAGGCCACAAAGCAAGCATTAACAGAATCCAAAACATCAAAATATTACACAACATGTTTCCTGACCATAAAGCCATAAAAGTCAAAAGGCTGTTGTTATCATACATTTTAATTTCTTACATATTTTAAACCCAATAAAGTCTATTCTTATTATGTCATGCAGTCAGTAATCCTCTATTTTTACCCGTTTCACTAACTTTCATTCCTTCTTGCATCTTAAGCCTTTCACCTTAATTTTCTTTCTGCTTGAAGAATACCTTTGGAATTTTCTTTAATGTGGGCATGCTGATGTTAACTTATCTAGGTTTTGTTTGTCTGAAAACAAAAGGTCTTTGCTCACGCATGATGTTTTTCCTCAGCATAGAGTTTTGGGTTGCCATATATTTTCTCTCTGTAATTTAAATATATCATCTTATTGTCTTAGGGTTTTCACTATTTCTGTAGAGAAGTCATCAGTTTTTTTGTCCGTCCTTTAAAGATAATCTCTTCCATTCTTTAAGTAGTGTTAAATTATTTGTTTTTTGTGGGTTTTTTTGTCTTTACCGTCAGCAGTCCTACTATGATGTACCTAGATACGAATTTCTTCGTATTTACCCTACATGGGTCTTATAAGGAAACCCTGGTGGCGTAGCAGTTAAGTGTTATGGCTGCTACACAAAAGGTTAGCAGTTCGAATCCACCAGGCGCTCCTTGGAAACTCTATGGAGCAGTTCTGCTCTGTCCTATAGGGTAGCTTTGAGTCAGAATCGACTCGACGGCAGTGGCTTTGTTTTTTTTTTTTTGGCTTGGGTTTTGTAAGTCTTCTAGGATCTGTGACTTGATCTCTTTAATCATTTGAAGAAAATTCTCAGCCATAATCTCAGTTTTTCTGCCTCATTCTTTTTCTTCCTTCTTAAAGTGCCTTATGCTAGATATTCTCATTGTATTCTCTGTATCTTATTCCTTTTTATATTATATATATTTTTTCTTTTGTCTATGCCTCTTTTCTTCCAACATATCTTCCAGTTCACTAAATCTCTCTTCAGCATTTGTAATCTGCTGTTATATACATACCTTAAGATTTTAACTTCAGCTATAGTTTTCAGTTGACTTTCTAAGTTGATCTTTTTCTTAGTTTCTAGTTTTTTGCCAAATTTCTAAGTCTTGCCTTTATTTCTTTCAACATAATAGAGTTATTTCAGTGTCTTTGTCTGATAGCTCCAATATCTAGTTTTTCTGTGGATCTCATTCTGTTATTTGTTGTTTCTCCAGGTTTCACTCTTTTCTTTCTTTTTTTAAAAAACTGTTGATTATATTAGAGAGGCAAGGCCAAGATGGCAGAGTAGTGAGACGCTGCCAGTGATCCCTCTTACAAAAAAGACCCGAAAAAACAAGTGAAGTGATTATATTTATGACAAGCTAGGAGCCCTGAACATCAAAGGCAAAGTTAGAAAACAGACTCAGCGGCAGAGGGAGGGAGAGACTATTCAGAAGTGGAGAGGAGTTACTGGACCTGAATAGCCAGGAATCCTCAGGCACCATTCCCTGGAGTGACTGCAGTGGGGCTGGCAGTAGCGTTCCAGAGGGGTTTAGCTCAGGGAAAGACAGCAAGTTGCACAGACTACTCACACCTCCAGAACAAGAGAAGAACGGCACTCACAGCAAAAGCTAATTACTTGTGTTTATTTTACCACCCCCCTAGCCCCCAAGCCGGCTTCAGTGGCTGTCAACTTCCCTGGGCCTGAGATAGGCCCTGGTACCACTCTGAACCATTTTTCCATCCTTGAAGAAGGTATAAGTTCACAAATGGGGGAAAGATAATCTGCTAGCTCAATTAAGCTGGGGAGCTCAGGACAGAAGTAGCTCTTGTTCAGGCACAAACAGTCCATGGGCTTTGAATACCTTTCACCCCAGCATGGACCTCTGTGGGCCCATTTCAGAAGAATAGGCCCTTGCTGCCAGACTGCAACTGTTTCAGCTGAACGCCGGAAAGATGGGTGTTTGATGTTTGACACTTCTTTGCCTATTAAACAGGGTCTTCACCTACCCACATCAGGGGCCTAAGGACTGGTGGCTCCACCCACAATACCTGGCCACCTGTGACAGGGCTCCAAGGATAAGTAGTACTGCCCAGAACTTACAACCAAAAGCATTGGGTACCCATCGCCCTTCTGCAGAACCCACCCATGTGCTCTACAGAACAGGGATGCACTTTCCTCACAGACACTCAGAGGACAGCTGTCAGACCCCTGCCTTGATCAGAGTCTGACCCCCTACTGCAGCCAGATACTTCTGCCTACACCAATAACCCCTGCCCCTCTAAGACTGTAGGACAGAGCCTACTACTTGGGCACCTGAGTTGAATCCATACAAGAAAAGTAAATGAACTCCTAGGCTCATATACCTGGTAACAGTGCTAGCCATCTGGTGATAGTACATTAGAGCTTCAAAGGTGAAAATAATCAACCTAGCGCACTCAAGCAGCTTATTTGGGTATACCAAAACTAAACAAAGCAAGAAGCTAGGATATAAAAAGCAAGCATAAAATAAACTAGTACAATAAATTATAGATTGCTCAGAGACAACAGTCAACATCAAATCACATAAAGAGGCAGACACGGGGCCAGGACCAAGATGGCTCACTAGGTAGAAGCTTCCACTTATCCCTCTTGAAACAAAGACTTGAAAAAACAAGTGAATCAATTACATAAAGGACAATCTACAAACCCTGACCATCAAACACACAACTAAGGAGTTGACCTGAGTGACAGGGGAGCAAAAAGCCACACTGCAGCAGGGACCACTTCCGGAGCCAGTGTCCCACGCCACAGCCTTGAGCCCTCGCGGTTCCCTGGTGCCAGAGTGGTGGGGCTGATTGTGGCTTACTGAGACAGGGAAGCACAGATGTAGGCCTAACCCTCAGGACCAACTTTGGAGGGGACCCAGACAGCACATGCAGGCTCCACACAGACGCGGCTGACAGGGAAACGAAAAACCACAGGGAAGCAGCGACCAGTTTTACAGCCTGGAGTGCAGCGTCCCAGAAAGGAAACCTTGGTGCTGGGCTTTGGACTAAGTGTGGGGGAGCCGATTGTGGCTTCCTGAGACGGTGTGAGCATGGACGCAGCCCTAACCCTCTGCGACAGTCTCACCAGGGATCCAGCCAGCACACACGAGCGACACAATGCTCTGGAATCTCAGAAAAAACAGTCCTCACCAAACAACATAAGTAACTTTCTATATTTTGCCAGGCTACTCTCTTCTATATATCTGATTCCACCCCTCATTGCCCCAGCCAGCTTCATTAACATTGGAATTCTCTGTGCCAGAGAGTGAAGTGCACTGCTGGATTTTTTTCTTCTTTCTTTTCTAACCCATTCTCCTGGTCTGAGAAAAGCAGCATTTAACAATCAAAGAAAAAATCCTTCCCTGACTCCCTAAACTGGAATAACAATACAGAATCAGCTCCATCCAGGCATTAACAGACCCATAGTCTTTGGCTTTCACCCTACAGGTAACTAGGTGGCTATTAAAATGCAAAGGCAATTCTGATAGAGATCTGACCATAATTGTTTTAGCTCGGCAGTGGAAAGGCAAGTTTTGGAGGTCAGATACCTCTCTACCTATTAAACAGAGCCCTCGCTGATCCACACCGGTGAAATGAGGGCTGAGACTCCACCCACACCACCTAGCCTAGAGGGGTCTGAGAATAGTGACGTCTACCCAAGCATTGGGTGCCTAAGATACAGCTGCAGAGCCTGCCCACCAGAGCGCTCTAGAGAATAGAGCCACACCTACCTCACTGACACTTGAAGGAAGGCTGTCAGCAACCTGCCCTCCTCGAAATGTGACCCCCTGCCACTAATAGAAACTGGCGCATACAACCATCACCACTACTCCTCTAAGATAATACGTGAGAGCCTACACCACACACTAGGTGACCAGCTATCAGGACACCTGAGCTGATTCTATTCAAGAATAGTGAATGGACTCATACACTTATATACCTGGTAACAGCTCAGGCAAGCTGGTAATAGGACGTAAGTGATTCAAAACCTACAGCAATCACGATACCACAATCTAGTAGCCCATCTGGGTGTACTGTAACAAAACAAAACAAGAGATAAGACTTAGTGAGCAAATATAAAAGAAAATATTACAGTATCTTATAGATGGCTCAGAGACAGCAGTCGACATCAAATCACATGAAGAAGCAGACCATGATTGTTTCTACAAACCCCCAAATCAAGGAATCAAAATCATTCCCGGATGTAGATACATTCCTAGAATTGCCAAATGTAGAATATAAAAAAATTGTATACAAAATGCTTCAAGACATCAGGAATGACCTCACAAATGAAATAAGGCAATCTACAGAAAAAGCCAAGGAATACACGGATAAAGCAGTTGAAGAAATCCAAAAGATTATTCAAGAACATAGTGAAAACATTAATAAGCTGTAAGAATTCATAGAGAGACAGCATTCAGAAATCCAAAAGATTAACAATAAAGTCACAGAATCAGACAACTCAATAGGAAGTCAGAGGAGCAGACTCAAGGAACTGGAATGCAGAGTGGGGGAGCTGGAGGATAAGGCAATTGACACAAATATAGTTGAAGAAAAATCAAATAGAATTTAAAACTATGAAGAAACCCTAAGAATCATGGGAGACTCTATCAAGAATAATTTGCATGTGATTGGAGTTACAGAACGGGGAGGGATAACAGAAAATACAGAGAGAATAGTGGAAGATCTGATGGCAGAAAAATTCCCTGGCATCGTGAAAGATGAAAAGATATCTACCCAAGATGCTCATCGAACCTCATACAAGATAGATCCCAAAAGAAAATCACCAAGACATATCATCAAACCAGCCAAAACCAAAGATAAAGAGAAAATTTTAAAAGCACCCAAGCATAAACGAAAAGTTACCTACAAAGGAGAATCAATAAGTTTGCACTACTCAGCAGAAACCATGCAGGCAAGAAGGCAATGGGATAACATATACAGAGCACTCAAAGAGGAAAAACTGTCAGCCAAGTTTCATATATCCAGCAAAACTCTAAAACATGAAGGTGAAATTAAGATATTTACAGATAAACACAAGCTTAGAGAATTTGCAAAAACCAAACCAAAACTGCAAGAATTACTAAAGGAAATTCTTCGGTCAGAAAATCAATATCAGATACCAACACAACACAAGGTCACAGAACAAAACATCCTGATATCAACTCAGATAGGGAAATCACAAAAACAAAATAAGATTAATTAAAAACATTTCTCAAAACAGGGAATCATTGATGTCATTACGTAGAAGATTACAATAGTCAAAAAAGAGGGACTAAATACAGGAGACACAGATCTTACATATGGAGAGGAAACCAAGGCGATACAGGGCGAAACAACTTAGGTTTTCACTTAGTCAAACCAGGGTAAATATTAAGGTAACCACAACGAGGTCTAACAATTCCATACTTCAAAATAAAAACGAAGATAAACATAACAACTCACCAAAATAAATTCAACTACTTAAAAAGGAGGAACACACATTCTACAAAGAAAACCTCAGCACAAAAAAGTAAATGGAAAAATGAAATTGTCAAAAACAGGCATCAAAATGACAGCACTAAACTCAAACTTATCTAGTTACACTTAATGTAAATGGACTAAATTCACCAATAAAGAGACAGGAAGTTGCAGACTGGATAAAAAAACACGATCAGTCTGTATGCTGCCTAAAAGAGACATGCCTTAGACTTAGAGACACAAATAAACTAAAACTGAAAGAATGGATAAAAATATATCAAGCAAACAACAATCAAGAAAGAGCAGGAGAGGCAATATTAATTTCCAACAAAATAGGATTTAAAGTTAAATCCACCACAAAGGATAAAGAAGGACACTACATATGATTAAAGGGACAATTTACCAGGAAGATATAACCGTATTAAATATTTATGCACCCAATGATAGGGCCGCAACATTCATAAAACAAATGTTAACAGAATTAAAAAGGGAGATAGACACCTCCACAATTATAGTAGGACACTTCAACACAACACTCTCGGTGAAAGATAGGAAATGCAGTAAGAAGCTCAATAGAGACACGGAAGATCTAATTGCTACAATTAAACAACTTCACTTCATAGACTTATACAGAACACTCCACCCAACAGCTGCAAACTATAATTTCTTTTCTAGTGCACATGAAACATTCTCTAGAACAGATCACATATTAGGTCATAAAACAAGCCTTTGCAGGACCCAAAACATTGAAATATTACAAAACATCTTCTCTGAACAAAAGACCATAAAAGTAAAAATCAATAACAGAAAAACCAGGGAAAAGAAATCAAATGCTTGGAAACTGCACAACACCCTGCTCAAAAAAGACTGGGTTATTGAAGACCTTAAGGAGGGAATAAAGAAATTCACAGAATTCAACGAGACTGAAAACACTTCCTATGAAAACCTTTGGGACATGGTGAAAGCACTGCTCAGAGGTCAATTTATATCAATAAAGGCACACATATTAAAGAAGAGCCAAAATGAAAGAACTGTCCCTACAACTTGAACAAACAGAAAGAGAGCAACAAAAGAAACTGTCAGGCACCAGAAGAAAGCAAAAAATAAAAACTACAGCAAAATTAAATGAATTAGAGAATAGAAAAACAATTGAAAGAGTTAACAAGGCCAAACACTGCTTCTTTGAAAAAATTAACAAAATTGATAAACCATTGGCCAGACTGATTAAAGAAATACAGGAAAAGAAACCAATAATCCGAATAAGAAATGGGATGGGCCATATCACAACAGATCCAACTGAAATTAAAACAATCATAAGAAATGACTACAAAAAATTGTACTCTAACAAATTTGAAAACCTAGAAAAAATGGATGAATTCCTAGAAAAACACTACCTACCTAAACTAACATAAACTGAAGTAGAACAACTAAATAGACCCATAACAAAAAAAGAGATTGAAAAGGCAATCAAAACACTCCCAACAAAAAAAAGCCCTGGCCCTGACGGCTTCACTGCAAAGTTCTACCAAACTTTCAGGGAAGACTTACCACTACTACTGAAGGTATTTCAAAGCATAGAAAAGGACAGAATACTACTAACTCCTTCTATGAAGCCAGCATAACCCAGATACCAAAACCACCTAAAGACAACACACAAAAAAAGAAAATTACAGACCTATATCCCTCATGAACATAGATGCAAAAATCCTCAAGAAAATTCTAGCCAATAGAACTCAACAACATATCAAAAAAATAATCCACCATCACCAAGTAGGATTTATACCAGGTATGCAAGGTTGGTTCAATATTAGAAAACCAATTAATGTAATCCACCACATAAAAAAAAGGACAAGAACCACATAATTTTATCAATTGATGCAGAAAAGGCATTTGACAAAGTCCAACACCCACTCATGATAAAAACTCTCAGCAAAATAGGAATAGAAGGAAAATTCCTCAACATAATAAAGGGTATTGATACAAAGCCAATACCCAGCATCATCCTAAATGGAGAGAGCCTGAAAGCATTTCCCTTGAGAACGGGAAACAGACAAGGATCCCCTTTATCACCGCTCTTATTCAACATTGTGCTAGAGGTCCTAGCCAGAGCAACTGGGATACACAAAGAAATAAAGGGCATCCAGATTGGTAAGGAAGAAATTCAATTACCTCTATTTTCCAACGACATTATCTTATACACAGAAAACCCTGAGGAATCCTCAAGAAAACTATTAAAACTAATAAAAGGGTTCAGCAAAGTTTCAGATTACAATATAAACATACAAAATCAGTTGGATTCCTCTATATCAACAAAAAGAACATTGAAGAGGAAATCACCAAATGAATACCATTCACAGCAGCCCCCAAGAAGATAAAATACTTAGGAATAAACCTTACCAAAATGTAAAGGAGCTATACCAAGAAAACTACAAGGCACTACTGCAAAAAACCAAAAGGGACCTACGTAATTGGAAAAACATACCTTGCTCATGGATAGGAAGACAACATTGTAAAATTGTCCATTCTACTCAAAGCCATCTATAGATACAATGCACTTCTGATCCAAATTCCAATGACATTTTTTAAAAAGATGGAGAAACAAATCATCCACTTCATATGGAAGGGAAAGAAGTAGTGGATAAGTAAAGCATTACTAAAAAAGAAGAAAGTGGGAGGACTCACTTTGCCTGATATTAGAACCAATTATACTGCCACAGTAGTCAAAACAGCCTGGTACTGGTACAACAACAGACACACAGACCAATGGAACAGAACCGAGAACCCAGATATAAATCCATCCACATATGAGCAGCTGATATTTGACAAAGGCCCAATGTCAGTTAATTGGGGAGAAGACAGTCTTTTTAACAAAAGGTGCTGGCGTAACTGTATATCCATTTGCAAAAAATGAAACAGGACCCATACCACACACCATGCACAAAAACTAACTCCAAATGGATCAAAGACCTAAACATAAAATCTAAAACGATAAAGATCATGGAAGAAAAAATAGGGACAACATTAGGAGACCTAATACATGGCATAAACAGAATACAAAACATTACTAAAAATGACGAAGAGAAACCAGATAACTGGGAGCTCCTAAAAATCAAACACCTATGCTCATCTAAAGACTTCACCAAAAGAGTGAAAAGACCACCTACAGACTGGGAAAAAGTTTTCAGCTATGACATCTCCACCCGGTGCCTGATCTCTAAAACCTACATGACTCTGCTAAAACTCAACCACAAAAAGACAAACAACCCAATTAAAAAATGGGCAAAGGATATGAACAGGCACTTCACTAAAGAAGACATTCAGGCGGCTAACAGATACATGAGGAAAGGCTCTCGATCATTAGCCATTAGAGAAATGCAAATCAAAACTACAATGAGATTCCATCTCACTCCAACAAGGCTGGCATTAATCCAAAACACACAAAATAATAAATGTTGGAGAGGCTGTGGAGAGATTGGAACACTTATACACTGCTGGTGGGAATGTAAAATGGTATACAACCACTTTGGAAATCAATTTGGCGCTTCCTTAAAAAGCTAGAAATAGAACTACCATACAACCCAGCAATCCCACTCCTCGGAATACATCCTAGAGAAATAAGAGCCGTTACACAAACAGATATATGCACATCTATGTTTACTGGAGCACTGTTTACAAGAGCAAAAAGATGGAAGCAACCAAGGTGCCCATCAATGGATGAATGGATAAATAAATTATGGTATATTCACACAATGGAATACTACACATCAATAAAGAACAGTGATGAATCTGTGAAACATTTCATAACATGGAGAAACCTGGAAGGCATTATGCTGAGTGAAATTAGTTGCAAAAGGTCAAATATTGTATAAGACCTCTATTATAAGATCTTGAGAAATAGTTTAAACTGAGAAGAACATATTCCTTTGTTGTTATGAGAGGGGGGAGGGAGGGAGGGTAGGAGAGGGGTATTTACTAAAGAGATAGACAAGAACTAGTTTGGGTGAATGGAAGGACAACACTCAACACAGTGTAGGTCAGCACAACTGGACTAAACCAAAGCAAAGAAGTTTCCTGAATAAACTGAATGCTTCGAAGGTCAGCAAAGCAGGGGCAGGGGTTTGGGGACCACGATTTCAGGGGACATCTAAGTCAACTGGCATAATAAAATCTATTAAGAAAACATTCTGCATCCCACTTTGAAGAGTGGCATCTGGGGTCTTAAATGCAGCCATCTCATTTCAGATGCATCAATGATTCTCAACCCACCTGAATCAAGGGAGAATGGAGAACACCAAGAACATAAGATAATAATGAGCCCAACAGACAGAAAGGACTACATGAACTAGAGACTACATCATCCTGAGACCAGAAGAACTAGATAGTGTCGGGCCACAACCAATGACTGCCCTGACAGGGAACATAACAGAGATCCCTTGAGGGAGCAGGAGAACAGTGGGACGCAGACCCCAAATTCTCATAAAAAGACCAGACTTAATGGTCTGACTGAGACTGGAAGGACCCCAGTGATCATGGCCCCCACAACTTCCGTTTACCCACTACGGGAACCATCCCCAAAGCCAGTTCATCAGACATGGATTGGACTAGACAATGGGTTGGAGAGGGATGCTGGTGAGGCATGAGCTACTTGGCTTGGGTGGACACTTGAGACAATGTTGGCATCTCCTGCCTGGAAGGGAGATGGGTGGGTAGAGGGGCTTAGAAACTGGCAAATTGTCACGAAAAGAAAGAGTGGAAGGAGGGAGTGGGCTGTCCCATTGGGGGGAAAGTAATTGGGAATATGTAACAAGTTGTGTATAAGTTTTTATGTGAGAGACTGGCTTGATTTGTAAACTTTCACTTAAAACACAATAAAAATTATTAAAATAAAAAAAAAAAAAAGAAGCTCACCCATGATTGCTTCAACAAGCTCTCAGAACAAAGACTCAAGGAATCTTATGGATGAAGGTGCATTCCTGGAATTACCAGATGCAGAATACAAAAGATTAATATACAGAACTCTTAAAGACATCAGGAAGAAAATGAGGCAAAATGCAGAACAAGCCATGGAACACACAGATAAAGCAGCTGAAGAAATTAAAAAGGTTACTCAAGAACATAATTAAAAATTTAATAAGCTGCAAGAAACCATAGAGAGACTGCAATCAGAAATTCAGAAGATTAACAATAAAATTACAGAGTTAGAAAACTCAATAGAAAGTAAGAAGAGCACAATTGAAGAACTGGAAGGCAGAATTACTGAGATTGAAGATCAAACTCTTGGGACTAATATATTTGAAGAGAAAGCAGATAAAAGAATTTTAAATGAAGAAATCCAAAGAATCATGTGGGACTTTATCAAGAGAAATAACTATGAGTGATTGCAGTACCAGAAGATTTGTTGGCAGAAAACTTCCCTGATATCATGAAAGATGCTCATCGAATTCCACATAAGGTAGATCTCAAAAGAAAGTGACCAAGACGTATAATAATCAAACTTGCCAAAATCAAATATAAAGAGAACTTAAAGAGAGGCTAGGGATAAAGGAAGTCACCAACAAAGGAGAGTAAATAATAATAAACTTGAACTACTCAGCAAAAATCATGGAGGCAAGAAGGCAAAGGGATGACTTATACAAAATATTGAAGGAAAAAAATTGCCAGCCAGGAATCAAACCATAACCCTGGCCCTCTGGCCTTGTGGCCCTCTGGCCTTCTGGCCCTCTGGCCTTAGCCCTCTAACTCTAGCCCCTAAGCCCTGAGCCCCAAAGCCCCTAAGACCCTAAGCCCTTAGGTCCTAACCCCGAAGGCCCTAAACTCTAACCCTAACCCAAACCCGAACCCCTATACCCTAAAACCTACAACCTAAACACCTACACCCCAAAACACTACACACCAAAACCCTACACTTTAAACCCTATACTCTAAGCCCCAAACCCTAAACCCAAACCTCAAACCCCAAAGCCCAAACACTAAACCTAACCATAAACCCTAAACCCTAACACCTAACCCTAACCCCTAACCTCTCGAACCCTAACCCTCGAACCCTAACCCTCTAAACCTAATCCTCTAACCCTAGCCCTAAACCTAACCCCAACCCCCAAACCCAGCCCCAAACTCTAAACCTCAAATCCCTAGCCCTAAACCTAACAATGAGCCTAAGCCTAACCCTATCACTTAACCCTAAACCCTAAACCATGACACTTAAAACCCTAACACCCTTAGCCCTAACACATTTAAACCTAACACCCTAAATGCCAAAACCCTAAACACTAACACCCTTAACCCCAACCCCTAACCCCTAAACTTAAACGCTTAACCATCTAACCCTCTAACCCTAATACCCTAACCCTAAACTCTAACCCCAGCCCCCAGCCCTCACTCTAAGCCTTGAACTCTAAACCTTAAGCCCTAAATCCTAGGTTCTAAGCCCTAAGCCCTAAAAGCTGTCCTAAAACCCTAAACTCTAAGCCCTAAGCCCTAAACCTAACCCTCTAACCCTAACCCTAAAACCTTACCCCAAACCCATCCCAAACCCCTAAACCTGAATCCCTAAACCCTAGCCCTAACCCCTAATCCTAAACCTCTAAAGCATACCCCTAATCCTCTAACCCTAAACCTCTAACCCTAACCACAACACCAACCCCAACCTCTGAACCCTGAAACCCTAACCCCCTAACCCTAAGCCTCTGAACCCTAAGCCTAAACCCTCTAACCCTAAACCCTAACATTCACCTCCTCACACCCTCACCTTCTCACTCCCTCACTCTATAATCTTCTCAACCTCTAACCCCCTCACCCTCTAACCCCTCACCCTCTAACTCCCTCAATCTCTAACCCCAACCCTCTAAACCCCAACCCTCTAACACCCACCCTCTAACCTCAAACCACATATCCTAAACAAACCCAACACCAAACCCAACCCTAAACCTAAACTCTAACCCCTAAAACCTAACCCAAACCCTAATGACTAAACCCCAAAACTCTAAACCCCAAACTGCAACCCCTAACACCTAACCTGTAACTTCAAACTCTAACCTCAAACCCTAAACCTAACCCTAACACATAACCCCAACCCAAAAACCCTAACCGAAAAACCCTAACCCTAAACTCTAACCCCAAACCCTAAGGACCCTGACTCTAACAACCCTAACCCTAACATCCCTAACCCCAAACCCTAACCCTTTTTGTTAGCAGCCGTAGCACTTAAGCACTAGCCACCAGGGTTTCCATGAGCAGTCACAGGAATAGACATATGCACACCCGTGTTCACTGCAACATTATTCACAGTAGCAAAAAGATGGAAACAACCTAAGTGCTCGTCCACAGAGGAATGGATAAACAAACTACGGTACATACACACAGTGGAACACTACACGACAATAAAGACCAATGATGAATCTCCGAAACATCTCACGCCATGGATGAATCTGGAGCGCATCATACTAAGGTCAATCACAAAACGACATATACAGTAAGAGACCACTATCATAAAAACTCATGAAAAATTTACGCACAGAAACAATCCTTGATGTTCACCAGGGAGACGAAGAGTGGGTAGAGAAAAGCTAACTAAACAATAACCAAAAAAACCAAACCCACCGCTGTTGAGTCGATTCCAACTCATAGCGACCCTATAAGACAGATGAGAACTGCCCCACAGAGTTTCCAAGGAGCGCCTGGTGGATTCGAACTGCAGACCTTTGGTTAGCACTGGTGGGTCTTAACCACTACGCCACCAGGGTTTCCAACCAAACAACAGATATGTGGTAACTCTGGCGAAGGAAGAGACGGTACACAAGACTGGAGAATCAACCTCAGCCTCACTCTAACCCTAACCATAACCCTAAACCACTTGTGCCCTAGCCTAGTAACCCCAGCCCTAACCCCAACCACCTAAAACCTATACCCCTAAACCTAACTCCCAAACCTCTAACCCCCAAACCTGAACCCCTAACACCAAACCCTAACCCCTAACCCTAATCCTCTAACCCTTCTGCATCTCTGGGCCTCTCGACTCTCCGTCTATTTTCTCCCTCCAAATCCTACTAACACTCAGTGGAATTTTGAAGTTTGAGCTGTGCTTTGCTTCTTGTTGTCTCCACCGGTCCCATCAAGGCACTGCATCACTTCTTTGCTCTGCTTCACTATTGAGTTCCAAAACCATGGCTTAGAATCGCCTGACACTGAACTTCAGCGATTCGGCGCAAGGCCGTGAGAGGGCGCGCGCACCGCCGGTTCTGTTCTGCCCACCAGGCCCTCCTGGACCAAAGCCGGGACGGACCTGGGTACCACTCCAGTGGCGACAGCAGAAGCTTTTCTTCCCGAGGGACCCAACGCCCCAGGGCGCTCTCTCAACACTCCCATTAATGCTATGATTATCCTAACCCACTCCTTCTGCGAGACCTAGTGGGTCCTCGACCAGGCCCAGCCTTCATGACCCGCACCCCACTGCCGTGGTCACGTAGAGGAACCTGCAGGGCCGCGCCCTCCCCGCCCAAGCTCTGCCCCTCCACACCCTGATGCCCTGCAGGCCTCTACTAGGTCCCCGCCCAGGGGAGAGTTGTTGCCCCGCACGGGGTGGGGGGACACGAGGGAACATTCGGAAACCACCCCCCAGGCACGAAGCCGACTGCCCGTATTGAGACCACGTGAGCAGGGCTGCCCCGACGGCTGGAGCCTGCAGGGCATCACTCACGTTTGTCAGCTTCTCACCGCCCTCTGGGCTCGGGGTCCCAAGGCAGCCAATCCCCACAGGGGGGCGGGGGGCGGTCCATCCGCAGGGGCTGGAAGATCGGGTTGCCGCCCATGGCCGGAGCGCTTAAAACCCTTATAAACCCTCATAAACGGCCAGCTCCAGACCTTCAAATGTCAGCCCCAGAGACACCTAATCTCCAACCTAAAATAAAAACCACACCTGTTGCCATCGAGTCAATTCTGACTCATAGCGACCCTATAGGACAGAGTAGAACTGCCCCAGAGTTTCCAAGGACCGCCTGGTGGATTCAA
The DNA here is from genome assembly GCF_030014295.1 of Loxodonta africana. NCBI lineage: Eukaryota > Metazoa > Chordata > Mammalia > Proboscidea > Elephantidae > Loxodonta > Loxodonta africana. The sequence goes on from NW_026974840.1 coordinate 577,755, forward strand.
ACTGCCAACCTTTTGGCTAGCAGCCTTAGCACTTAACCACTACGCCACGAGGGTAACCCACCAAACCCACTGCCACCAGGGTAGAGGTTCCAAATCCCGCCATTGTGAGGAACCCTCAAATCCCCTCAGCACCAGAGACCGCATCCACAGCGACCGGTACACAACGCTGCACAAACGTTTAAGTTAACAAACAACACGGTTGCTCAGGACCCCTTCCTGCTACCCCCACGCCCGCCACCCAGAGGGGGAGCGGGACCCGGCATGCACACTGTTAACAGACACTGAATCGCTGCTTCCACAAGGAGTAGGGTCCCCGCGCTGCTCCACAGATTCCCAGGACCCCTTCCTTTCCCGGTGGGGCCGCGCCGACGCCCCAGCCCCGAGAGTAGACCAGCCGGGCGCGGGCGCGGGCGCGGGGTGCCTCAGCCTCCCAGGCACAGTGCCCAAAACAGTAAGGGGCAGCGGGGCCTTGGGCGGGGGATCCCTCTCTCCCCTGTCCCTGGCACCCTACGGAGTCTGGTGGGGGTGGGACGACGAATGGGGGCGAGTGCCCCGCCCTCAGTCTGGAGTCTCACCCCCCCGGGCGAACTCTGGGCCTTGGTTTCCCCCCTGGCACAGGGAGCAGGTGGGGGGGCAGGTGCCCATCCCCCAGCTTGGCCCGCAAACGCCCCGGGCAGAGTAGGGACCTGGGCACAGCCCTGGACACGGCCTTTCTCCCCAAGCCCTTCAAGCCCCCAGGCCCGAGGGCACTCCCCAGCTGGATCCCGCGGCTGGACCCCCCCCCGCAGCAAATCCATGGGGACGCAAATTTCGGGGACCAGCTGCGTCTCCCGGGCCAGAGGCTCCCTCTCGCAGCCCCTAGAGTGGCTGCGTCCGCCCGCCCCCGCGCCGCGTCGGCCCCTGGGGATCACTCGGGACGGGGTACGCCGGAGGGGGCGATGCAAGCTGCTAACCCAACGTCCGGACTCTCCAACCTCTGGAGCCCACGGGGTGCTGGGACTGGGACCCCCCCTCCTGGCACCTTCCCTCCACACCTTCGAGGGGCCAGGCTTGTTCAGTCTGGGAGCGGGTCCCTCCACCCAGCTGCCGGAGTTTCATACCTTTCAGAAAACACAGCACGGAAAGCAGCACGAACACCACCCTCTCTAAGGCGCGCCATCCGGCCCGGGCCCCTCACCGCCCGTCCCAGCGCTTCCGGGAGTAACTGGCTGGACGGCGAGGAACATGGCTGCCGGCCCCGCCCAGCGGCCCGGGTGTGGGGCGGGCGTGGGGGGGTTGGGCCTCCAGAGGGGAGGGTGGGGTCTAGAAGCAAGACAATGGCCAAGATGTGCGGGGTGAGGAGACAGGAGACCTCAGGAGAGGGCCCTCTCCGGCGCAGAGTTAAGTATTGGAGGTGCAACGGTTAAGTGCTTGGCTAACTGAAAGGTGGGCCATTGGAACCCACCAGCTCAAGGATTGAAAAGATCTGGAGATGGGCTCCCATAAAGATTCTAACCAAACAAAATCCAAACCAGTTGCTGTTGAATCAATTGCGACTCATAGTGACCCTATAGGGCAGAGCAGAACTGCCCCATAGGGTTTCTAAGACTATAAGTCTTTACAGAAGCAGACTGCCATGTCTTTCTGCCAAGAACCAACTGTTGGATTCGAACTGTCCACCCTTTGGTAAGCAGCCGAGCTCTTAACCACAGTGCCACCAGGGCTGCGCCATAAAGACTGCAACCTAGGAAACCTTGTGAGGCAGTTCTAAGTTGTCGTACAGGGTTGATATGAGTCAGAATCTCTTGATGGCACACCACCATGATTGTACTAAGAAAAATTCCTCCAAGCAGCTGTCTACATGACCCCTGAAGCACACATGCATGCATGCTATCAAAGCAGTGCGGCCAAAGACAGGAAATTGGAATAGAGACATTATAGAGTGGACAGTGAAAAGTGATTTCTGAGGGGCATGCAGCTCAAGCGGAGGAGGTAGCATACAACTAAATGCTCTTCTATTGTTCAATGGTCTTGAGAAAGAATATGTCCCAGGAATTAACTGTAGCCCAGGAGAACTTGAAGACAGCAAATACAGAGGACCGGTCAGGATGCTTCTGCAGTGGTCAGGATGAGGAGTGATGGTGGTAGTGCAGGTGGGAACAGTGGGCAGGCTTGAGGTGAACTTTGGAGCTTGAGCTGCCAAGAATTGCTGGTCGATCAGAAGCATGGGATGAGGGGAATGTAGAATCAAAGGTGACTTCTAGAATTCAGGCTACCATGAGCGCATGGTCACCAGAGCCATTCTCTACCATGTGGAAAACCATGGAGGAACAAACTTGAGAAAATGACCAAAAGATTTTTTTCTGGACATGTTAGATTTGGATGTCTGAGTTCGTCCAAGTGTGGAGAACAGTTCCCAGCTGTGGATACCACTCTGAGGTAGAGTAGTTTTCCGGGTTCTAAGAATTTGGAGATCATCAACCTATAGCTGATTTGAAAGCCACTGGTGGTGCAGTGGTTATGCATTTGGCTGCTACCAAAAGGTCTGCAGTTTGAATCTACCAGTCGCTCCTTGGAAACCCTGTGGGGAAGCTCTACTCTGTCCTGTAGGGTCCCTATGAGTGAGAATCCACTCGATAGCGACTTTTGTTTTGTTTTGTTTTGTTTTAATACTAAGCTCAGAAAAGTTGTGTGTCAGGGTTGTATTTTTTCACAGTACTTATTCAAGCAGTTCGAATCTACCAGCCACTCCTTGGAAACCCTATGGGTCAATTCTACTCTGTCGTTTAGGGTCGCTATGAGATAGAATTGACCCAACAGCAATGGACTTAGAACTTGGACTTAGAGGAGCCCTTTCTTTGTCAAAGCTGAAAGTTTTACTTCATACTTTTTAAAAACTGCCATGTCTCATGCTATGCGGCTACCCTTACAGGAGCATTTTTGGTGCTAACTTGACTTGTCCTTGGTGAAGGGCTCTGTATTCATTTTCTAGGGCTGCCGTAGTAAATTACCAAAAACTCAGTGTCTTTAAAAAAACATATAATCCATACAGTCCAAGAAGCTGGATCATATGAAGAAGAAGGGGCACCAGGATTGGAGGAAGACTCATTAACAGCCTAGACATGCAGATGACACAACCTTGCTTACTGAAAGTGAAGAGGACTTGAAGCACTTACTGATGAGGATCAAAGACTTCAGCCTTCAGTATGGATTACACTTCAACATAAAGAAAACAAACATCCTCACAACTGGAACAATAAAAAAAAAAATCACAACAAACAGAGAAAATACTGAAGTCGTCAAGGATTTCATTTTACTTGGATCCGCAATCAACGCCTACGGAAGCAGACTTCGAGAAATCAAATGACATATTTTATTGGGCAAATCTGCTACAAAAGGCCTCTTTAAAGTGTTAAAATTCGAAGATGTCACTTTGAGGACTAAGGCGTGCCTGAACCAAGGCATGGTATTTTCAATCGCCTCATATGCAGCTAAAGCTGGACAATGAATAAGGAAGACAAAAAAACTGAAACTTGAATTATGTTGTTGGTGAAGAATAATGAATATACCATGGACTGCTAGAAGAATGAACACACCTGTCTTGGAAGAAGTACAGCCAGAATGCTCCTTAGAAAGGTGGGTGGCAAGACTTGGTCTCACGTACTCTGGACATATTATCAGGAGGGATCAGTCCCTGGAAAAAGACATCGTGCTTGGTAAAGTAGAGGGTCAGTGAAAAAGACAAAGATCCTCAACGAGACAGATTGAGACGGTGGCTGCAACAGCGGGCTCAAGCATAGCAATGAGAAAGGCCCAGGGCTGGGCACTGTTCCGTTCTGTTGTACATAGGGTCGCTATGAGTTGGAACTGACCCAACAGCACCTAACAACAACATCATAAACTCACTGGATCTCCTGGGGATAGAATGTCATATTCACTGTAGAGTAGATAGTTTGTTTGTTTGTTTACCATATTTACTAATACTATGATTTACATTTCATAACTTCCACAATCTGTTGGATCGCTTTGCTTTGGAATGGACACAAACATGCATCTCTTGCAGCCTGTTGGCCAGGTAGCTAGCTTCCAAATTTCTTTGCATGATGGAGTGGGCATATACAGTGCTGCATCTGTTTGTTGAACCAACTCAGTGGGTATTCTGTCAGCTCCTGGAGCCTTGTTTTTCGCCAGTGCCTTCAGTGTAGCTTGGACGTCTTGTTTCACTACTACCAGTTCTTGATCATATGCCACCTCATGAAACGACTGAAAGTCGACCATTTCTTTTGGTACTGTGATTCTGTGTATTCTTCCCATCTTTTGTGTGTGTGTGCTTTAAGTGAAACTTTACAAATCAAGTCAGTCTCTCATACAAAAATTTGTATACAGCTTGCTATGTACTCCTAGTTCCTCTCCCACTAATGAGACAGCACACTCCTTCTCTCAACCCTGTATTCCCCGTGTCCATTCAGCCACTTTCTGTCCCCCTCTGCCTTCTCATCTCCCCTCCAAACGGGAGCTGCCCACATAGTCTTATGTGTCCACTTGAGACCAGAAGGTCACTCCTCACCTCTATCATTTTCTATCCTATAATCGAGTCCAATCCCTGTCTGAAGAGTTGGCTTTGGGAATGGTTCCAGTCTTGGGCCAACAGAAGGTCTGGGGACCATGACCTCCAGGGTTCCTCTAGTCTCAGTCAGATCATTAAGTCTGATTTTTTTATGAGACTTTGAGGTCTGCATCTCACTGCTCTCGTGCTCCATCAAGGATGCTCTGTTTCGTTCCCTGTCGGGGCAGTCTTCAGTTGTAGACGGGCACCATCTAGTTCTTCCAGTCTCAGGCTGATGTAATCTTGGATTTATGTGGCCATTTCTGTCTTTTGGACTCATAATTACCTTGTATCTTTGGTGTTCTTCATTCTTCTTTGCTCCAGGTGGGTTGAGACCAATTGATGCATCTTAGATGGCTGCTTGATAGTGTTTTTAAGACTGCAGACGCCACTCACCAAAGTGGGATGCAGAATGTCTTCTTAATAGATTTTATTATGCCAATTGACCTAGATGTCCCCTGAAAACATGGTCCCCCAACTGCTGCCCCTGCTACTCTGGCCTTCGGAACATTTGGTTTATTCAGGAAACTGCTTTTGATTTAGTCCAGTTATGCTGACCTCTCCTTTGTTGTATGTTGTCTTTCCCTTCACCTAAAATATTTCTTGTCTACTATCTAAATTTGCGAATATCCTTCTCCCTCCCTTCCTTCCCACGCTCATAACCATCAAAGAATATTTTCTTCTCTGTTTAAACTATTTCTTGAGTACTTATAACAGTGGTCTCATACAATATTTGTCCTTTTGCAACTGACTAATTTCACTCAGCATAATGCCCTCCAGATTCCTCCAAGCTATGAAATATTTCACAGATTCATCATTGTTCTTGATCTGTGTGAAGTATTCCATCATGTGAATGCACCACAATTTATTTATGCATTCATCTGTTGATGGTCACCTTGGTTACTTCCATCTTTCTGCTATTGTAAACAGTGCTGCAATGAACATGGTTGTGCATATATCTGTTCATATAAAGGCTCTTATTTCTCTAAGATATATTCCAAGGAGTGGGATTGCCATATGCTATGGTAGGTGTATTGCTAGCTTTTTAAGGAAGTGCCAGATTGATTTTCAAAGTGGCTGCACCATTTTAAATTCCCACCAGCAGTGAATAAGTATTCCGGTCTCTCTACAACCTCTCCAACATTTATTATTTTGTGATTTGGGATTAATGGCAGCCTTGCTGGAGTGAGATGGTATCTCATTGTAGTTTTGATTTACATTTCTCTAATGGCTAATGATTGTGAGCATTTCCTCATGTATCTGTTACCTGCCTGAATGTCTTCTTCGTTGAAGTACCTGTTCCTATCCTTTGCCCATTTTTAAAATGGGTTATTTGTCTTTTTGTTATTGAGTTTTTGCAATATCATGTAGATTTTAGAGTTCAGATGCTGATCGGAAATGTTATAGCTAAAAACTGTTTCCCAGTCTGTAGGTAATCAGTTTACTCTTCTGGTGAAGACTTTGGATGAGCATAAGTGTTTGATTTCTAGGAGTTATCTAATTTCTCTTTGGGTACTTGTACCTTGTTAGTAATGTTTTTGTTACAATCCCACCCTAATCCTCTTTAACATAAAATTACAATCACAAAATGGAGGACAACTACAGAACACTGGGAATCATGGCCTAACCAACTTGACAGACACATTTTGGGGGGGGGGACATAATACAATCCATGACATCCACCTTTTAGTATATTTTGGGGACTGGCTCTTTTAGTCAGAAATAGGTTGAATAAAAGTGCTTACTTACCAATAGTTTACCAACAGTTTTGATGATGGATCCCCAGTTGGATATACATAATCACACTGACTTCATTTGCGGTGCCTCAGAAAGTCCCACTTGCCTTCATAACACTGATCTCTAGAACAAAACACAGCTCTGTAAGCAAGTCAATTAAAAATAAAGGCATTGGATATTGAACATCACTAAATTTTTTTTTTTTTAAAGACATAAGTGCATATTGGTTCTGTGTTGGTTGCCAGAATCTAATTCTCTTAATTAATTCATATTTTTTGTAGATATTTTTCTTGCTCCATATACCCAGAGTTCTGTGTACATATAATGAACATTCTACACGTAGTTTTCTCACAAATATTACCCAATATCATTCATTTTTTTGACCATTCACTCAGTGTTCAAGAATAAATTGAAGTATAGGAAATATTCTTACGGTTATTTAACTCTAAGGATGAAGAAATTGCATAGTGGGTCTTGGCTTACTTTAGAAATTCTCTACCTGATGCAGTTCCATACAGCAACATGGACCTTCATCTCAGCACAGGAAGAAAGACAGCTTTGTCTCAATATTTGCAAGGGCTCTTCACCTTCTACTAAGGTAAAAATTCTTCAGCCTGCCAAGAGCATTGTTCAAGAATTGGCTCCAAATCTCTCCTTGAAAAGTACAGTGAAAAATCTTATAAAAATGTTAAGTTTTATTATTAGGCAAACCACTATTTTGTCAAATCATTGTCTCTATATAAATTTTTCACCACTATGTGGCTTAAGGCAACAATCAGGTGTGTAATAATGTGTATATCATTACATTTCAAATTATAAAGTGATGTTCCAATGGTTTAAAGAGTTGGAGGGACTATTGTGGCTAGAGAATACTGAATCAAAAAATATTTTAACATGAAAGTTTCAACAACAAATATGTTCCATAACTATAGGTGTACTTGTAGGTAAATGTTTAATGTAATAATTCAGATGGTTAAAAAAGACAAAAACAAATAAAAACACATTAAACAGCAGAATAAGTCAATAGATGTCTATTATCATGACAGATACAAACAGAAAACAAAGAATAAAAAATAAGTGCAGCAGAGGTTACCAGCATTATGTAAAAGAGCTGAGCATCTTGACACTGAAATAAAATAGCTAGATGTTTCAAAATGTGCATCCAGCAGCTTTTCCCTTTAGCAGGTATTGCAATTTCTGATTTATTGGAATTAAACTAGTTGTCCATGTCATTCACGTATTATTTTAATGCAATAAATCATTTTACAAGTCTCATGCTATAGAAAAAATGCTTAAATCATTACATAAACATAGCTTTGCTCACAACTGTTCCCATTCTGAATCCATTATTTTTCCCTTTACCACTTCCTAAATAGCTTTGAAAATCTTCACAGTGCTGTAAACCCAAGTTCTAGTCCCACCACCATTTTATGTGACACTGATCACTCTGTGTCCCTGTGAAGTCTTTTTTTTTTTTTTTTTTACATCCTATAGCACTATGGTCACTATTGTCGACTCAAGATGTTTACTGCCTTATTGAGCTCTTTACCTGTTGTTGAAGCCTTGTTATTTACTTTTAAATGTCTTTCTTATTTCTCTACCGTAACACTTACAACAGTGTTTCATTTTATTTGTTGTTGTTGTTTTCTTTTATTATATTTCTTCTTGTCCACTCAGAGTTCAGGCATGATTAAACATATGGGTAATTACATTTTTGTGGAGCCAGAATGGGATTTAGAATCAAGTTTCAATTACCTGGGTTTTACTTCCTTCATTGACTAGCTGTATATTGGCAATACTTACTCACTATAAAACTTAATTTCAACATTTGTAAAACAGGTTACAATCTATGCTTTTTTTAGATATGTACATTTTTTAAAATTTCAAAATATGAATTCACCAAAAATGATGTTAACATTTAGATTTTTCTTGTGATAAAAAAACTAAACCAAATCTGTTGTCATCAAGTTGATTCCAACTCATACCGACTCTATAGGACAGAGGAGAGCTGCCCCATAAGGGCTTCCAAGGAGTGGCTGGTGGATTTGAACTGTCGGCCTTTTGGTTAGCAGCCAGGTTGGAATCCACTACATCACCAGGACTCCTTTCTTGTAATAAGTCAGATAAATTGATAAGCTTATATTCCAGCTATGTATTTAGTGCATGAAATATGTCAAAGAGAATTATGTAATGTTTAAAAGTTTAAAATGTAAATTGATCAAAAATTATAATAAATTCCAAATAAGTAAGATCAAATGATTAGCTCCAGATCTCAGTAGGGGTTTAAATGCCTTTGAGACCAGTTGGTGCTCCTGTTTTCACCCATTCTCAATGGCACAAACTCAGCATCAGTCTCTGAATAGCGATTATGATGCTAACAGAGTAGACGGCCAGGAGTGGATGGGCTACTATTTTCACGTTTTGCTGGCTAATAGATTTAAATTATCTTTACTGTCTAATATTTCTTATCTTTTACTTTTGGAGAATGAAGTCAATTGTTCATGTCGTATTACATATGGTACAGCCCAGAGTGTTTGTAGTGTTCAATACTTTAAATTTCTCACCACTTTCATCATTACTTTTTTGTATAGGAAACTCAGGAATCAAATAGATATTTTATACTGTCCAGCAATGCTTACATTGTAAGTATAAAGTGGGAGCCATTATAACATTAAGGGAAATATCATTGATACAATGTTGGCTTTTTAATTAGGCAGATTTGTATTTGTGATCCCACTCTGCCCTTAATTGGCTGATGACTTTAAGTATGCTTCTTTACTTTCCGTAGCCTTGATTTACTCACCCACAAAATGGGATGATGACCCTCATCTGGAAAGAATATACATATATATATATACATACGTATGAAACTTACTTCTGACAATGGATGAAACAAAGCCAATACTAACAAATATTGCTATTTCTTCTACCTGCCTTTACTCACTCCAAGCTTCTAGACAGTTTGTCAGATACGTTTCCTTCCTTCCTTTCTTCTTTCTTTCTATGCTACCTCTTTTTGTTTCCCTTTCAGTTTCATTGTGAATTCACAAACGCTAGGTTGAATTTCAGTGTTTATATGCTATTGGGGGTATGCATCTAAGTAAGCAAATTTACCTTCTTGAAATATAGATAATTCCTGCACTGCCTGCCTCACATGGCATGCGAAAGTTATTTAAAATAGTAAGAAAATATAAATATGTTACTTATTATCTATTGAATCCATACATCAGGCTAGATAATTTAACTGTCATGTTGAAGTGATAAATTTATAAATATAGATGTTAATATTTTGTTATTAATGTAAGAAGAGTAAGTTAGAAACCTAATATGAAGAGCAGGTGAGGATTTCAAAAGGACTGGTTCTCAGAAGGGTAGGACTAGAACAGTAATAATCAAACAAAATGTAAAATATGTTCATAGAAGGAACATACAGAAGGTTGCTTCTACAACGGTGTTTAATATAGAATAATGTATATTTGATTAGACAATCATTTATGGGAATAAAAAGATTAAGAAAATTTATCCTTACCTGCAAAATCTTAGAACCGATAAACCAAACCAAACCCAGTGCCGTCGAGTCAATTCCTACTCATTGCGACCCTATAGGACAGAGTAGAACTGCCCCATAGAGTTTCCAAGGAGTGCCTGGCAGATTCAAACTGCCTACCCTTAGGTTAGTAGCCATAGCACTTAACCACTATGCCACCAGGGTTTCCACCAAATCTTAAAAGCAGCAACATATTCATCGTATTTCATCCAGAACTTTCCTGATGTCCTGCAGTCATGCATTTGAACTCATTTTTGCAGAAACATTCATTTTTATAACTACTTACCTTCCTGGTGGTTACATCATTGGCTCCTAAAGACCAGAAAAAGAACCAAATGCAATTTGGCTGTCTTGACTGGGTCCCAAAAAAGACTCTTAAAGTTAAACAAATGAATAGAAATATCTTAAATAAGCAATATCTTCTATGCGCAGCTGCTCGTGTGTGGTACCAGGAAAATAAACACTAATCAAGGTAATTTAATTCACAGTGAAATTAAACCTCATATGGAAACATGGGAATTTTACTCTCCCTTTTTTTTTTTTTTTTATAATTACATCATCTAGAATCATCTCATGTGAGATTTTTATCATAAAGGAAGGGTCCATGGAAAGGAAATGCCTGACTGGAGCCAGCTGTGGATTATTCTTAATTGCCTCTCCATTCTCACATTCCCAAAAGGAAGGAGGATATCAGGGCTTAATATGACTCAAGTAAAGCATGAAAAAATGGAATATGTTTACAAATGTCAACACAACTATTTGTAAAATAATTAGATATTTATTAAATCATTTTGTGAGAAACGAAGTGGCTCTAATCAGACTTAAATAAATGGGTTGACTAATTTTTTGTTGTTGTTGTTAATATTTGAATATACCATGCAACTAGGTTGATGGAAGTTGTGTATAAAAGTTATCCAAATCACTCAGTAGGATCATTTCAAAGAATCTGAAAAAAGTTAGGAAAATAAATTTGAAATACTGTGGCACTATGAGTCAACCAGAACATTCAGTAAATTGGAGTAAAAAAGAACTGAAGGTATCATTTTCAAATCGATTGTGGTTGTTAGGTGCCATCAAGTCTGTTCTGACTCATAGCCAACCTATGTATCACAGAGCAAAACACTGCCTGCTCCTGTGCCATTCTTACAATCGTTACTATGCTTGAGCCCATTGTCGCACCCACTGTGTCAATCTATCTCTTTGAGGGTCTTCCTTTTTTTCCGCTGATCCTGTACTTTACCAAGCATGATGCCTTCTCCAGGAACTGATCTTTCCTGACAACATGTCCAAAGTATGTAAGACACAGTCTCGCCATCCTTGCTTCCAAGGAGCATTCTGGTTGTACTTCTTCCAAGACAGATTTGTTCCTTCTTTTGGCAGTGCATTCAATATTCTTTGCCAACGCCACAATTCAAAGGCGTCAGTTCTTCTTTGGTCTTCCTTATTCATTGTCCAGCTTTCACATGCATATTAGGCGATTGAAAACACAATGGCTTGGGTCAGGCACACCTTAGTCTTCAAGGTGACATATTTGCTTTTCAACACTTTAAAGAAGTTCTTTGTGGCAGATTTGCCCAATGCAATGTGTCTTTTGATTTCTTTTTTTTTTTTAATTTTTATTGTGCTTTAAGTGAAAGTTTACAAATCAAGTCAGTCTCTCACACAAAAACTTATATACACCTTGCTAAAAAAAATTTTTTTTTAACAAGGTGTTACATACTCCCAATTGCTGTTCCCCTAATGAAACAGCCTACTCCCTCCCTCCACTCTCTCTTTTCATGTCCATTCCTCCAGCTTCTAACCCTCTCTACCCTCTCCTCTTCCCTCCAGACAGGAGATGCCAACATAGTCTCAAGTATCCACCTGATCCAAGAAGCTCACTCCTCACCAGCATCCCTCTCCAACCTATTGTCCAGTCCAATCCCTGTCTGAAGAGTTGGGTTTGGGAATGGTTCCTGTCCTGGGCCAACAGAAGGTCTGGAGGCCATGACCACCAGGGTCCTTCTAGCCTCAGTCAGACCATTAAGTCTGGTCTTTTTACGAGAATTTGGAGTCTGTATCCCACTGCTCTCCTGCTCCCTCAGGGGTTCTCTGTGTTCCCTGTCAGGGAAGTCATCAGTTGTAGCTGGGCACCATCTAGTTCTTCTGGTCTCAGGCTGGGGTAGTCTCTGGTTTATGTGGCCCTTTCTGTCTCTTGGGCTCATAATGGCCTTGTGTCCTTGGTGCTCTACATTCTCCTTTGATCCAGGTGGACTGAGACCAATTGATGCATCTTTGATGGCCGCTTGCTAGGGCCGAAGACCCCAGATGCCAATCTCCAAAGTGGGATACAGAATGTTTTCTTAATAGATTTCATTATGCCAGTTGACTTAGATGTCCCTTGAAACCATGGTCCCCAAACCCCTGCCCCTGCTACTCTGGCTTTCGAAGCATTCAGTTTATTCAGGAAACTTCTTTGCTTTTGGTTTAGTCCAGTTGTGCTGACCTTCCCTGTATCGTGTGTTGTCTTTCCCATCACCTAAAGTAGTTCTTATCTACTATCTAATTAGTGAATACCCCTCTCCTTCCGTCCCTCCCTCTCCTCTCTCTTAACCATCAAAGAATATTTTCTTCTCTGTTTAAACTATTTCTCAGTTCTTATAGTAGTGGTCTTATACAATACTTATTCTTTTGTAACTAATTTCACTCAGCATAATGCCTTCCAGGTTGCTCCATGTTATGAAATGTTTCACAGATTCATCACTGTTCTTTATCGATGCATAGTATTCTGTCGTGTGAATATACCACAGTTTATTTATTCATTCATCCGTTGATGGGCACCTTGGTTGCTTCCATCTTTTTGCTATTGTAAACAGTGCTGCAATGAACATAAGGGTGCATATATCTGTTCCTGTAAAAGTTCTTATTTCTCTAGGATATATTCCAAGGAGTGGGATTGCTGGATCATATGGTAGTTCTATTTGTAGTTTTTTAAGGAAGCGCCAAATTGATTTCAAAAGTGGTTGTACCATTTTACATTCCCACCAACCGTGTATAAGTGTTCCAATCTCTCCACAACTTCCCCAAAATTTCTTGTTTTGTGTTTTTTGGATTAATGCCAGCCTTGTTGGGTTTTTTTTGTTGGAGTGAGATGGGATCTCATCGTAGTTTTGATCTGCATTTCTCTAATGGCTAATGACCATGAACATTTCCTCATGTATCTGTTAGCTACCTGAATGTCTTCTTTAGTGAAGTGTCTGTTCATATCTTTTACCAATTTTTTAATTGGGTTATTTGTCTTTTCGTAGTTGAATTTTTGCAGTATCATGTAGATTTTAGGGATCAGGCACTGATTGGAAATGTCATACCTAAAAACTTTTCCTCAGTCTAGGTAATCTTTTAACTCTTTTGGTGAAGTCTTTGGATGAGCATAGGTGTTTGATTTTTAGGAGCTCCCAGTTATCTAGTTTTTCTTCTGCATTGTTAATAATGTTTTGTGTACTGTTTATGCCATGTATTAGGGCTCCTAATGTTGTCCCTATTTTTTCTTCCATGATCTCTATCATTTTAGATTTTACGTTTAGGTCTCTGATCCATTTTGAGTTTGTTTTTGTGCATGGAGTGAGGTATGGGTCTTGTTTCATTTTTTTGCAGATGGATATCCAGTTATGCCAGCATCATTTGTTAAAAAAACTGTCTTTGCCCCAGTTAACTGTTTTGGGGCCTTAGTCAAATATCAACTGCTCATATGTGGATGGGTTTATGTCTGGATTCTCAAATCTGTTCCATTGGTCTATGTATCTGTTGTTGTAGCAGTACCAGGCTGTTTTGACTACTGTGGCAGTATAATATGTTCTAAAATAAGGTAGAGTGAGGCCTCCCACTTTATTCTTCTTTTCCAGTAATGCTTTACTTATCTGGGGCCTCTTTCCCTTCCCTATGAAGATGGTGATTTTTTTCTCCATCTCATTAAAAAATGTCATTGGACTCATTAGACATGGATTGGACTGGACAATTGATTGGAGAGAGAGATGATAAGGAGTGAGCTACTTGTATCAGGTGGACACTTGAGACTATGTTGGCATCTCCTGTTTGGAGGGAAGATGGGAGGGTAGAGAGGGTTAGAAGCTTACAAAACGGTCACGAAAAGAGAGACTGGAAGGAGGGAGCGGGCTGTCTCATTGTATAGTAAGGTGTATATAAGTTTATATGTGAGAGACTGACTTGATTTGTAAACTTTCACTTAAAGCACAATACAAATTATTTTTTAAAAGTTGGAATTTGGCTCGGAGTTGCATTAAATCTATAGATCACTTTTGATAGAATAGACATTTTTATAATGTTAAGTCTTCCAATCCATGAGCAACGTATGTTTTTCCACCTAGGTGGGTCTCTTTTGGTTTCTTGCAGTAGCGTCTTCTAGTTTTCTATGTTTAGGTATTTTACGTCTCTGGTAAGATGTATTCCTAAGTATTTTATCTTCTTCGGGGCTATTGTAAATGGTATTGATTTGGGGATTTCCTCTTCGATGTTATTTTCGTTGGTGTAGAGGAATCCAACTGATTTTTGTATGTTTATCTTGTATCCCGATACTCTGCTGAACTCTTCTATTAGTTTCAGTAGTTTTCTGGAGGATTCCTTAGGGTTTTCTGTGTATAAGATCATGTCATCTGCAAATAGAGATACTTTTACTTTTTCCTTGCCAATCTGGATGCCCTTTATGTCTTTATCTAGCCTAATTGCTATGGGTAGGACCTCCAGCACAGTGTTCAGTAAGAGTGGTGATAAAGGGCATCCTTGTCTGGTTCCCTATTTCAAGGGGAATACTTTCAGGCTCTCTCTATTTAGGATGATGTTGGCTATCGGTTTTGTATCAATGCCCTTTACTATGCTGAGGAATTTTCCATCTATTCCTATTTTGCTGAGAGTTTTTATCATGAATGGTGTCAAACTTTGTCAAATGCCTTTTCTGCATCAATTGATGAAATCATGTGATTCTTGTCTTTTGTTTTATTTATATGATGGATTA